>NW_028301538.1:0-17568 GCF_042242905.1 Orbicella faveolata | reverse complement strand
TGCTAAACCTTTCATGACTACAACCAAAGCATTTTGAGATAACCAGTACCTCCAAGAATAGAAACTCCATGGCAGAAACTCTGATTGGGTGAAAGTGTTCAATATATTTTTCTTGTTGTTGGCTTGGGAGAGAAAATTTGCAGATGCACATTGAGAATGTCTAAACAACCAGTAATTGCTAATGAAAACTGTCTAAAATAATTGAAAAAGGAACTATGTTATGACACAGAGAAAGTGCAAGGCATCATTGAAGAGAGTGCAGCGACCTCCACCTCCAATGGCAAACTAAGTGAGCTTGAAGACCCGTGAGCAGTGACGTGCATAGTAACAAGGGGCTCAGCAAGGGATGACCCCTCAAGGTACTTTATTTCGGAACATATCCCGTGCCTGCTTCATTTGGCACCTGCCACCAGCCAGCCACACAGGAATGCCAAGTGCTGACAATAAAGCAGATGGACAAATGTCTTCATCTCTTTATTTTCTCTGTAATCATGTTTATTTTGCCAGCTCTGTGGTTTTTCACATTATCCAGGTCCAGTCCTCTCTTCCTCATTATGTTTCCTGACCTGAATTATAAAGAGAGAATAGAAGAAGTATGATTAAGGTGGCTCCATAGGGTAATCATTTATGGAGTTGCGTGCACAAGTGTTATGTTTTGAATGCTGTTTTTACATTCGCTTTCACACTCAGTCTTCTCAAACTTATTACATGTAATAGCCAATGATTAAATAGCGTTTTACTATCATCTCTGTTAAAATTTTGGGCTTTACTCTTGAATTATAAAAGCCCAAACAAATGTGTTTTTTACTGTTTTTATGGCTTTATTTGTGTTTTTCTTGAATTTCCTTCAGTGAAATCTTCCAAAATTATTACAGCACATCGCTTCCAGCTGGATACAAATTTTAAACACGAAAAGAGTAGGGTTTGTAAAGGCAGTTTTCTCGATTTTCTCAAATTTATGTCTTTCACCACTGCAAAAAACCTGATCTTACAGATTTTCCTGAAAAACAAGCTCCAACTAAGGTAAAATATTTACAACCAATCTGCCAAATTTTACAGAATTTCACCGAAAGAAACTAGAGAAAATTCACTGTCAGTTTTGATTTTTGTGCTCATGTTGACATCATAAAAAATCCAAAAACACCAACGTTTTCCTTTGAGAGTGCTCGTAGATTACTTGAGCTTTTGTCCTCGGTGCACGTGCGATCGTAAAACTATAGGGAGCCACCTTAAGCTAACTCTGAAATAGCAAGAGTTCTGATTTCATTTTTGTCTCTTTTTGGTGAGGTTTTTGTTTATTATTGTTTGTCCCTCAGTTTTAAATTTGAATAACCTCTAACTACCCAAAACATAAGCACAAGGCGTGAAAAGGCCTAAGTAAGTAACTAAGCAGCTGTGAAATTCAGCCTTGAATGGAACTTGAATGGAACTTGAGTAATGGTAGATTGCAGAAGAAACAACAAATAAAAGGAGTGACAGACAACACATTATTCTGTCTACACTAAGCACTTACAATCTTGATGATGTGTGATACTGATCTTTCATTTCCATGACAAGAATGTTCCTCGTAAGGAGGATCAATGAACACATCACCCATGATGACAATTTTCTCTCCATCCCACTTGACATCATTAAATCTGTTGTTGAAAGAATGGATCATGCTTACACTAGAATTTTACCTGGTAATTAAAATGCAGTGAGCAAAGAAAATCTTATTAGTCAGACTAGTGGGGTCTATTCAGAAAATTCAGAAAATTCAGAAACAGAATGGTTGTAACACTAGTTGTGGTTGATGTCTTCATAGTTATCTAGGGGGGTGCAGAGCCATGCATTTCTTTGTGATGCTGTTTCTGGCATTCTGAGAGCATTAGTGAGCAGAAATTTAAGGTTTCTTGTAATGAATTTACAATTTCCCAGACAAAAAGCCCCTTAATCTGCCTAAGTCTAACATTTGCAAGGCAACAAAGAGTATACTTGTTTTTTATAAGAAAGAAAGAAAAAGAATGTTGACAATGCCATCTACATGTATACATCTGTCCTCCAATAGATCATACATAAGAACCAATCAAAATGCAAGAATAATTTTACGTATTATGTAATTGCTGATAGACAAGAATCACATGCGCTGATCTTGAAACAGAAAATTATTCTTAATTTTACGCTTAAAAATACTCCTTTAGAGTGTCTACTAAAACAACTAGACAACTCGACTTTGTTTTCTATGAGTGATAGTCAACATGCCGGGATCTGCACCTTGTTGACCATTTGCTCATTGAAAAATCCATCTGGAAGTAACTTCCCTGACCACTCTGGGTTTCTATCCACTTTGACCTGACAGAAAACTCAAACTTAGCATGTAATAGGCCCTTTGCAGCTAAGCCATCATGTGACCTACTTTTCACAAAATTATGGGCTATAACTTAACGAATGCCAGAAATAGAAAAAGCATGTCAAAAATATCAAAATGGCCAAGTTTGAGGTCCCCATCATCAGAGAATGAGCTTTTATGATGGTCTGAATTTTTGAAAGAATAAGAAGATTTGTATGGAAAAAGTTGTTGGAGAGCAAGACCTTGCTCTCCAGCAACATTTCCCATACAAATCCTCTAAATTTTCCAAAAATTCAAACTGTGGTATAAACTTATTTGTTAATTCCTGGGACCTCAAACTTGGCCATTTTGGTATTTCAATGTGCTCTTTCCATTTCTGGCATTCTTTAAGTTATAGCCCATAATACAAAAAAATTTATGAAAAATTTGGTCCTGTGACCCCAGCTGCAAAGGGCCTATTGCCATGTAAAATCCTCAAGCTCAAGGTTTTATCATTAACTACAATACACATACGTTTTGTTGATGGTGTCAAATAGTTTTTGTGCTCCTGGTGTGACATTGATGCCTATTTTCTCCGCTGCTCGTCGCTTCTGCTCAAGAGCAGAGGTAATCTTTTTGTCAATTTTGTCAAGGTCCAGGACTGGTAGAGAAGGTGGAGGTTTTGTGGAGACCTCCACAACCTCAAGTTTTTTCATTTGAGCCATGTTCAACATCTTTATATCTGTGGTATTTTTCTTGGCATTCTTGGAGGATGAAGATTCTAAAACAAGTTAAGGTACCAACAACAACAACAACAACAAAGACGTTTATTTCACCCCAGAGTTACCAACACAACATTGTCTGCCATAATGACTGAACCTACGATACTCTCTATTGGAGAAAGAAATCCGCAAACTGGGCGGGAAATAGAGCAAGGCACAGCACCAGACCAAGAGGTATGGAGATACTCTGTAGAGGCCTTTTGACACAAACACAAATGAGATATGTAACAGTACTTCTAGTTGTTCTAGAACACATAACTGTTATCATACTTTACCATACCCAAAATTACAATTAGCCAATTGGAAGCATTTTCTACTCTCCTGATTTCCTGTGATATCAAGTCATTGAACTTATATCGCTGTGTTGATATCATAGTCACCTGGCTGAATTTGGGTGCAGTAAATACCTAAGTGTACCTTTTTTCGTATGCTTTGGTGGCATATAAGACTCATTTGGTCTCATCATGGGTATTTTGGCTCAGCTATGCCTCACCAAAATACAAACCATGGTTCAACCAAATTAGCCTGATATAGGCAATATTCTACCAAAATGTACTAAAAAGGCACGATTAAGTATAAATTTCTTCGGATTCAACTAAGGGTGCATTCCTTTGGTGTGATCTGGATCAGGATCAGTGATCCAAGATCTGTCTGGATCAAAAGAACCGATGAATCCACTCTGGTCATGGATTCATCAGTTCCCTTGATGTACCATGATCCAGACAGATCTTGGATCACTAATCCAGATCGAGATCACCCCAAAGGAACTCACCCTAAATCTCCAAGTTATGTTTTTGTTTTAAACCTTTTGATACACTCAGAGAGATGGAATAGAAATCATTATATTATAGATAGGACCCTGCATGCACTCTGATTGGTCAAAAACCCATGTTTTATCAGAGTATAAAACATAGAAAAAGCGTGTTTTATTGTTTTTCACCACATTACCCATTTTCGTTAAAGATGGCAAAAAATATTTTCTTTGAAGAATTTTGTGATGGAGCAGCAGAAAGTTTTCAAAACGAGGCATGTAACACTTTAGTGGTATGAAATTGCATCAGTTTGTTGATCTGTGTGTTTTGTTGTTTCTACTTGCGACGTGTAAAATCTATACCATAAAGCAAATGAAGAAACCTAAGCCGTGTATTACACTATGATAGAACACTCCAGACATTTGAGAACACTCGTGAAATGGAGAAAACATTCACCTGTGGCCCATGTTTTCTACATTTTCCTCATGTTCTCAAATGCCCGTCGTGTTTTATCACAGTGTAATACATGGCTTAGGCTTCTTTACTTGTTCAATAAAAATCAATTTTTACTGAAAAAATAAATTTCAAGGATCTCAAGAACTCTCAAGGCATTAAAATTTCAACCCCGAATTCAAGAACTTAACAGAATTTTCGGGATAAGGAGGAACCCGACAACAAGGTGTCTGATCAATTGCATTCTAGGTGGTGAAAGGTGTTAACTTAATTAAGCTTACATTTAGTGGATCGGAGTTGAGAAAGACATTGCGCGAGTGTAGCGACCGATATAAATTATTAAATGATTGTAACTGATGAGCTGCGATTACGTCAATTTTACAAATTGTGAAACTTTCAGATCGGACATGTCCGGCCTGAACTTGTTCAAATCACAGTTTCCTCATTTCCCACCTCCTTGAGCAACAACTGTCAAAAGATATTTTGTCAAAGCCACAAAAATAGTTCAGAGCCCAGATATTACAAAAAAAAAAAGGACCACTTCTCCAGATGCTTTCACCGAAAGTTTTAAACAATCGATCTACACCATTCAACCTTACATTTTGTATTACAGAGGTAAGAAAAACGTTCTTGGAAAGAAATTTCCTCGCCACGAGACGAAACTACCTGAGACACTTTCCTTGATGAAAACAATTCATCAAAACAACAAAGGATACTTATTATTACCAGTTTGGTTTCGTAATCGAAAGCCACAACTTCTCCTTCAATTTTCTCGTCGAAGCACGTAGTGCAAAGCACTTTAGTGCCCGGTGGAATGTCCTTATTTTCTTTTGCATCGCCAGTCGCCATGTTCCACCGGTACTTTCCACTCATGCGTAGCACGGTCCGTAGCATGCGTTAGCACATCTCTAGCTCTCTTCGTTATGGAGAGTTGCTAATTTAATCAACTCACCAGGCAACCATTTCTACCAATTGAGCATCTTAAAACCCAAATTTAAATTCCTGTGTTGATAAAAAATATCTCGAAATTCTGCTTTTAGCTATCAGAATGATTTTTTCGTGAAGTTAAAACCTTGTCGTATCTTGAGTGAAAAGCTCGATCTTTTCTTTGTTTCTCCCCTAAAGTGAAAAACCGCTGTCAAATAGCCTCGGCGAAGAGAAAATAAAGATGGCGGACGGAATGGTAAGTTCTGGTTTATTTCGTTTTGGCCTGTTTTAGCTTGGCAGAGTAACCGGTTCATGGTCAAAATAGGATTTAAATTTTTCCTTTATTCTTTTGCTGAAAGGAATAATTATTGTGTTGCACAATTGTTTTGTGATAATACAATGCACAGCTCAGAAGTGAGACATGCCATCAGGGATGGCACGTCTCCCAGACGCTTAGAAATTTTCCTATGAAAGTGAAAAGAGAAGGGAAACAAGTATTATAAGATAGTATAGCTGGTGTCAAACCTGGGTCGATCGCATATGAAGAGATACACATCACCACTGGACCACCAAAGCACTCGCCACTTGCTTTGCAATTTTAAAAGTATATACGGTGTTACCCTTACAATTATTAATCAGAGCTAATCTTTATCTAGGCTAATCAGTGCAAATACAGGCTAACTGGGACGCTATTCTCAGGGCAATGCTTTAGTAGGCTAGCCATACCATGAAGCTGCTCTTGGGGCAGTACTTTAATAGGCTAATTGGGGTGCTATTCTTGAGGCTAATCAGTGCCATAGTAGGGAGATGTGCTGTCCGTGATGGCTTCTAGAGATAGGCTTAATAAGTTAGCTGCAAGGTCTGTATTGAAAAACATTTAGACCAAGCACGAAAATTTTTGTATGTATACAAGCGTGAGATAGCAAAATGCGTAAAAAAACATTTGGTTTAGCCTGTCCCTCTCTCCCCTTCCCAAACATTAGGGCAGATACAAAACACAGGTTACCAGTCAAACTGGTCAGCCTAAATAGCCCTTCTTCTCTCTCCTCCACAGTGGCTCAAAGGTGTTTTGTGGGTGGGGAGAGTCCACTGAGCGATGTGAGTGCAGTTGCAGTAGAAGGAGGTGTGTGTAGGAGTATGAAAATAGACCCATTCAACTTTGCCCCTGCATTAACCTTGCGCAGTGGATTTTTATATGATGAATATCCGAACCTTTGCGGAAGGGAGAAATAATTCAACATTTGCATAATGTGTCTCACTTGATGTAATTTTCTTATTGAATTTTGACTTGTTACCACCGTACATCAGTCATATATTAAGTTTGTTTTGAAAATAAGTGCTTTCTTTGGTTGATTTCAGAATGTCGATGAACTGTTGCTTGGCCTGGCCTCTATGGGGTTTGAATTTGAAGACTGTCAGTTGGTCTTGGAAGCAGGAAATGACACACTGGAATCTGCAGTAGAGTGGTATAATTATGTTCTGTATACTGTCATTTCTCAACCAGTCATTGAACCCTAAATAAATGCCTAGTCCAAGTGAATGCTCCAGGTCTATAACATTTTATAAAATAACTGACATACTATGCACACTCTCATTGGTCAATAGAGTTCTTAAACCTATGTTGTATTGTACCGGTAAACCACGGTTCCCAATCTATGGCAGCTTAGAGAACTCGGAACTCTAGCGATAACAAATGTAATAAACAGTTTTGTCTTTCATGGACTGAGATATCAATAACAAGAATATGAAAAAAGGACCAGAAGTTGGTCGTCATATAAAGCTTTACTTTTTTTTCCATGGAAACAATTTTATGCTGACTCAGGTTACGCTTGAGATTAAAATTAACCTCTTTTTTGGTGCTTTCACGGTCTGTGGAGGATGAAGTAAGCTGGGCTTGACTGATCAATTTGGGTTGTCAAAAAAGCAGGGAAACGATTTCTTTTTATCAAAAATTTTGAGTTTAAACTCAATGTATGCATGCATAACACGATAAATGAATTTGTTTTCCATAAGCAATTTCAAGCGATAGTTTTCATTCAGCAAAATACAGAGAAACGCAGACTTCAAAGCCTTCAATATAAGTAAATAAATTCTGAATAAATTTCGGAAGCAGCGTCTCTGTAACAAACCTTTATTCCATTTGCAAAACTTTGGAAAGTTATCGTTAAACACGACGTTGAATCACTTTGCCAAGCACATGAAGTTTGGACTACTTGCACATTTTTTGTACAGCCTTTTACTTTTGTGATGACCGATTCCACCTACGAATCCCTACATTTCCCAGCAGAATACTTTTGAGTTAATTAATAAACAGTTTTTCCTTTCACCGATAACCTTTTCCTTTCCTTTCTTAAAACTTTCTTAGCCTGAATGTTGGGAGAACACTCGAAAAGCTTGTAAATCACTCGCATAATTGCTTGTGATTTACAAGCTTTTCTTGTGTTCTCCTAACATCCCGTGTGGTTTATTGCACCAGTAAACCCATAGAAAGAGTGGTCTATTGCTTAAATAAACAGCTTATTTGGTACTTGTTCAAGGTACCATCATTTTTTGAGATCTGGCATTTATTTCAAAGTTCTTGAACCTCATGTTGCTGATTCAGTCATATCAATCAATCAGTCAATCAATCAACCAACCAACCAACCAATCAACCAATCAATCAATCAACCAACCAACCAACCAACTAACCAACCAATCAACCAATCAACCAATCAACCAATCAACCAATCAACCAATCAACCAATCAACCAATCAACCAATCAACCAATCAACCAATCAACCAATCAACCAATCAACCAATCAAGCAACCAACCAACCAACCAACCAACCAACCAATCAACCAATCAACCAATCAATCAATCTATCTATCAGATGTCTTGTATTTGTCCTAAAGTTGCATCATTGTAAGTAAAACTATTGAAAGAACTGAATACAAATGGAAGTAGAAATCTAAGGGGCAACTCATGTTTACGTTAACTGGTCTTGATAGAGATCATAACATTTCCAGAAAATAGTGTAACTGGGATGGGTCAGGAAGTTTTGATGTCTGTCTTGAATAGGACAGATGGCAAATGGTCCTTCAAACACCTTGGGCATTGCAAGATTTTTGTCAAATTTCATGGGTATTGCAGTCTCTTTTTTATTAGCAGTTAAGAGTGGCTTGCAATCTCAATTTTTCACAAAGCTGTCTTGGAGTCTTGTTTTTTGCAAGGCTTAGGGTTGGGGGAAGGTCCTTGAAAAACACATGTTTTGCAGAATTCAACTCAGATTTTATGGGTATTGCTGTCTGCTGTCGCAGCATCTCAATTACTGTTACCAGGCTAAGAAAATCTCAAGCTCATGAAAACAATATCAGCCTTGCTAACTCAGAAAGTTACCTTTTGCCACCCCTAATAATAAATTAGGTAACTGTACATCGGGATTCAGAGGTAGTAATCTACATATCTACAAGTTGATGATTTCTTTAAGACAATTAATTGACCATGCCTTTAATTGTCATTTCTATCGACTAGGTTGATAACAAAAAGAACTTATCCAGATAGGGACGTTTCTGAGCCCAGGCCTGAGCCAGCAGTGGAAGTATGTTACTTTGTTTGTCATGTCATGGCTGTTGTCTAAGAAGAATTACAAGGAGTCCAAAGGTTCCTAACCATGAAATCCTGGGTGCCCAGCACTTAAGTTCATATTAAAAAAGTACTTTTTTCCATTTACCCTAAGGCAAAAGTTAGTAGCTTGTGGCACCTGGGCACTTCTAGAACACAGCCCTGCCTATTCTGTAGAGAACAGACATTTTTTATCTGCCATCAGTTTTAAACAATTACTTGTTTATTTCAATAGTTGAACTCTCAGGAGTATACCCCAGATTGGCAAGGCTTATCCAAGTCAGGGTCTTATTTTCGTGACGGAATACTTTAGTTAACTTCTCTGGAATCATTTTCTATAGACAGTGTAGATGTCGTAGTTGTTAAGTCTTTGCTGTTTGTAAACAAGACTTTTCATCACAGTCTCAAGTTCCTACAGAGGAGAACAGCTCCTCAAGTGATGATGTTCAACCCTCATCTGCCCTGTCAAGTCGATACACAGTTAGTGAGGAACATTTGAAAGCCAAGGAACAGTTCATGGAGAAGGAAAGAGAAAATGCAAGGATGGAGGTCAAAAGGAGAAAACTAATGGAGAAGAGAGTAAGAATACCATCATAACATGCGGCAAAATTCTCTGTAAATATGGTTCTCATCATCTTTATGATTAAATAGACTTTTTCTATTGCTGCTTAAATGGATGATCTCAACTCTCAGGGGTTGAACCTTTTGAATAATAATCTTAAACTTAGCCATATGGCAGTGCATCCCTTTTTAATGAAATGAAAAATGTTTTCAAATATTAGAGAGCTGAAACATCTGTAGAAAATGGATTTGATAAAGACACAATTGGCTTTTAGTTACTTTGCATGTATTTCAGTCATTAAATAATATCACAACTTGGGTTCCCTATACATGTGCATCAAGACCTTTATTCCTGGACTTCTAGGCACGACAGGAGGTTCTGCGACAAATAGCCGAAGACAGGGTCAACAGGAGTAGCAGGAAACTAACCAAACCTGCATCTACTCTGTCTTCCACAACTCAAATGGCAAGCAGCAGCAGAGAACATAAACAATGTTTACAGCACAGTAAACAGTGCTTGCTTCAGGTGAATGTTTACAGAGTACTTCCCTAAAATTGAAAAGACATTGAATGTAGAAGGCACCTATGACCTAAGTAGGCATCTTTGCTGGCTGTTACTATGAAATTCAGTTCAGTTACATGTATAACTCTGTCCAGTTTTACGTTTTGGTCCTTCTGTTTACTAACCAAAAAATATTTGCGGTTATAAGTTACCTCCTCCTCCTCCTCCCACCTACACCACCAACACTTTCTAAGTTTCTTGTGTTCTTCAAGGAGGAGTTGATACAACTTGAAGTTTGTTTTCAAATGCAGTTATTGAGCAAACATGACTCTACTTGTAAAATTAGCCTTAACTTGCTTCTTATCGGAATGCGGTTAAATTAAATAATAAACCTGCCCAAAGTGCTTTATAAGTAGCTGAATAAGCCCAGGGTTTTTGCATGAAATTTTTTGAAACTTTTCATTGTGTGCTGCATTGATCAGGTCTTTCATACGACCAACATGTTTGAGGAGTTTAAAATCCCAGGGCCCGTTGTAAGCTCTTACAGCTTCTTGTATAATATTAAAAAAAACTATTGTCACATTCCTGTATTTATCTCACTTTACCATCCAGACATTTAAGGTCTTTCAAAAAGACATACATATCCTCCAAAATGTTAAGCACAATGCTTCCTAAGGCTGTTGACCAAACTCACCTCTCATAAACACTGCAAATGCCAGTCATGTATCGTCATCATCATTGTATTCATTTCCAATTTACTCACTGTAGATAAGAGGTCCAACTGGGCATGTGCAGAGACAAACATTTGCCCCTGATGCCAAACTTCAAGATGTTGTGACTTTTATCTGTGGCCAGTATCACCTGAGCTCAGATAACTTTGAGCTTTTGCAGGTACATCATTATAGTGATACAGTAAATGACACCCTGATGTGTCCAGTTTAGCAACTCAGAGTAGGTGACTTTATGACAGGACCTCAAGAAGGTGGAGTAAACAAGAGGTATAATTATTTTGTGTGATTTTGTTTGAGAGGGGCAAGGCTTGGAGTTCTCCTAATCATGTTACAGTCTATATGGATATCTGAGATCGTCAGAGGGAATGAAACTTTCTCAAAGTGTAGAACCCCTTTTCTTTCTGTAATTATCAGTTTCATTTGGCTTCACGAGCCATTTCCCCACAGGCTGTTCACTGATGCAGAATTGACCACAACATTGGTGGAGCTTGGACTTAGTGCAGGGGGTTCACTTGTGGTGAAGAAGAGAGATGTCAATCCACCGTCTTCATTGTCTGGTAAGGCTGATGTTTTTTCTTCTCTACAGTCATTGTCCTTTTTATTATTCTATTTCAACTGTTGGAGATGCAGTGGCTTAATAATTAGCATACTGGAATCTGAATTGAGTGGCCAAGTTCCAATCTATTGTGTGTTTTTTTCGGTGGGGATTAGGGTGGGATATGACCAGTGTGCAAGGAAAGTTGTGCCTGATAGCCTGGAACTTATGGATTTTGTCTGTCACTTGAAATTTGTGAAATTTCTTGGGAAAAGTTTGAGGAAATTCAAATTAGAGATGAAATATTTTGGGGCTGGCTAGTGAAAATGATTTTCAGGCTACTACATCATAGTTAAAGCTTACCTGAAGGGTAAGCCTAAACATTCTTTGTACCCTGATGACAGGCTAGCATCATCACCAAGACAGAAGAGAAATGTACCTAATCACTCTATGCTAATGAACCAGCATAAGGGCCACCTGGTCTGATGCAGACTTTCCTATGTGCATTATGGTTTATTCAATAGGCCATTTCTGAGTTACCTTGTACCTCTGTGTCAAAATGAGTCTTAGTGTGAAACCAATCAATATTATATGAAAATGTGTTCTGCCTGCACATTCATTTTCATGCAAATCAAACTCATTTTTGTATGAAGGTTTTTGCATGAAGACTCATTTTGAAACCGAGGCACACGGTAATTTGGGAATGGCCTATTTCATGTTGGGAACTTATTTTGGGAACAAATTTCTCAGTCAGTTACCTAGCTTATGAAAATAAAAGAACTTACAATCTGATTACAGTGATGCTTGCAATTTGAGAAAAAAAGTCCCTAAAACAACCTCTAAAACCCTAAATCTGTAGGCCAGGCATCTGCTGAACTCAATCCACAAGATGGTTGTGCTACGACATCAAGAATGGCAAACAGACCTGAGAATACTGGTGGGCTACCATCAAACCCTTGTCCTGACAGAGAGGACAATGTTTCTTCCCATGGAAACGATGCTACTGGCAATGCTGATGATGCTCAAGAAGAGCAGGAAGATGCTGATCCCCCAGTATTTGATAGAAGTCCACCACCAGAGTTAGAAGATCACCTGAGAGTACCTTTAGAAGGACTGAATCCAAATATCCTTGGTGTAGGCGGAATGCAGAATTTTGTTGCTAGGGGACATGGTCACATGTGGGGGGAAGGGGTAAGACTCGGTGCTGTTCAACATAATCCACATGTGATTGATCCAGTTCTGAGAGCACAAACCCCGGGGGAGTCTGCTGTTAGGAGATTGGAAATGCGACAGCAGCAACAGCTTCAACCAGAAGCAGGTATTGAACGCTTGCCTTGATTATCATACACAAAGCCTTGTTACCTAGGGAAATACAGGGCTTTCCACTTTTCAAGTTGGTAAAATTTACCCCTCTGGCTTGTGATGTTCAAAGGATGGATAATGGTATCCATTAGGTAAATTGCCGACCAGTGGATAAATGTTAAGAAAACACATTTATTTACCATATCCAGTGGATAGTGATTTATCTCATGGAGAATGTTGTCCACCGTTTGAACAACTGAGCCATGCAGGTAAATTGACATGGAGTGACTGAGGACATAGAGATGCCAAAACTGACTCAAGCAGGTATTTGAGGTGCATCTAAATGGCTCAATAGAAATTCAGCAAACCCATTGCAGTTGTTCAGGACAAAGTTAATTATTTCATAGAATAATCGTATTTTGGCAGGGAAATCAGTTTAATAGTACTCACTGGACATTTGCTGGTGTTGTTGTTCTCTACTTAGTGAAATGAGGCACTACATATTAGATATACTATCATTCCATGAGATACTCATTGAGTTATTCTTTAATTCTTCTTGAGGACCTAGTCAAGTAACTCAAGAAGAGCAGCCCCAACTCCATCGTGACGTTCAACGTCTGGAAGACCTGTGTATCAACCACATCAGCCATCGGCTCCCTGGGCATCAGAACCCGATTTCTACTGTTGGCATGTTACCACATGATCTGTGTGACAAGATCTTGACTCATCTCATGAAGAATAAAACACTTACTCCCAAAGCAATGCAGGCATTTATCCCCTGGTAAGCCAAGTCTTTAGGGACCTGTTTTGAAGGGGCAAGGGCAAACCATGTGGGGTTTTATTAGGTGTGGATGAGATTTAATTACAGTCGAACCTTTACCAAGCTGCCACCTATTAAGTGGCCACCCCTGATTAAGCAACTAGTAATACAAGTCCCAAAATTGTTGTCAGTAAAATATTGTAAATAAAACCCTGGCTTATTAACCGGCCAGCCTCATGTTAATTCCTGACAAACCCGTATTAAGTGGCCAACTCCTATTAAGCAGGAACCTCCCCGAGGGTGGCTGCTTAATAGGGGTACAATTATAGCTTAGAAATGTTGTGAATTAACAAACAGATTCCATGTTTCCATGCATTTGTTTGGTAATTGATCACAGATGATGTCACTGATGTTCTCATTTCTTCTAGTATTCATGGTAGTGTTTGCTATTAATAGTAACTTATACATTGTGCGTTCAGCATGTCTAATGATTTATACATCTTGTGTCCAGTGGTCTGCGACATATGAAGCTGGATTGCTACTCTCTGGTAACAAATGAGCTCTTGATAGCACTTAGGTAAGCAACACAACAGTCAGAAATTGATTTTTAATGTTGCAGTCAAAACAGGAGAAGTGTTTCCTACCAATAATTAAAGAAGCATTGAATGTATTAATGGAAATTTTGTTTTATTCTTTGGCTCAAATAAGCCATTCTTAAAAATATCAATAGTTCCACAACTTATTAGTCGTCGCAGGGATTTTTTATGAGAAATGGAAAGTATGCTTTGCTTGCGTGAAAATGAAAACTAAGTCAACAACATTTTTTGTGTCTCATTTCTCTTCACCACTAAAATGAGTTATTTCTGAAGGACCAGAAAATGTTTCTTTTTAATGCAGATTGCACAGACACCTCACCCACCTCAGTTTGAGAGCTTGTCCTCTCATAACAGACAAAGCACTAGAAGCAGTGGCAGGTAAATATCTTTTTATCCCTGGTGTTAATCATGTGTAACCTTATTTTCTCAAAATCACAAAAAGTAGATGTGATAAAAAAGAAAAGTTGAATTATTCAAATTGATTAAAAATAACTTGAACGAGATGTTGAAAAATTCTCAAAATTCACAAAGATGAAGTGTTGTGAAATTAAGTAACTTCAAACACTTTAGTAGTCTTGAAATTAACGAAACCCCCCTCTACTGGTAATCCTTCTCTGTATAGAACCCCCACCCCTATATTTAACTCCCCTGTGTAAGTATCCCCATGTAGGCAACACTCAGAAACATTTCAAATTACTCATAAGTTGCACTTAATAGAGGGAGGGGGCCTATTTATATTATATTTTTATTTCTCAAAGAGGTGGACTTATTTTATTAGGAGGGGCCTAAATAGAGAAAATATGCTGTATTTAAAATGACCCCTATAAATAACACCTCCTCTCTCACGTACATGTATAGCCTGCAATATCTCCCATTTGCATAATTTCATTGATATTTAATATGCCTGTGTACATCATTCTTCCTAATTGGGTCTCTCACAATTTATTTATACTAAAAATAGTTACTGGAGAATGTTTCCATCATTGGGTAGTGAACATACTAAATGCAGTGTTGACAATAACCTATGAATAGTTCTTTTTCTTTTATCTTACAGTTCTTAAGAGACTCAGATCACTTAATATAAACCAGTGTGCCCAGCTTACAGACAAGTGCTTTTTCCACATAAAAGGTAAATAAAAAGAACTTGTAATTACCAGCAACAGTTTTTACCTTTTTCATCCTCAAGATTATTGGTATGTTCAAGTTAAAAATATTCTGTAATTCTTTATTTCAACTCAGTCTTGAATTGAGTTGAGCTTAGTAACAAAGGATGTTTGGTCTTTTGTCAATATGTATCATCAAAGTTAAGCTTCCTGTGCTCAGTGAAATGTAGTTTTGTACCCTTATGATATTTTTTTGCTTCCCATACAGAACTTCCATCACTAGTGACATTACAGATGGACATGACAAAAGTAAGACAACTTAGTCGTCCAGTAATTTTATCTTTATTTATAGCTTGTATCACATGCATTGTAAGTCTCTTCAAAGCTGAAATATTGCATAGTGTATTTCATTTTTAAATCATATCCTGTCACATTTTTTATCTGTCCTCCAAATGCCTGTAATGTATTTCAAGTCTAAAATATTCACTTGTAGATAACTGATAGAGGAGTTTGCCATTTTCTGGAGAATGCTACATGTTGTCCCCACTTGGTGCATTTAAGTTTCAGCGGGACAAGCATTACAGATGGCAGTTTGGCAGCCATGTCTGGTCAGTGTAAATTCATAAGTCGAACTACGTCTTTAGGAGTGCAATGTAATTTGTAACAATTGAGAGATGAATTAGTCAGACATTATTATTTTGATGTCACGATGTAGAGGCGCACGGGGTGTCATGGGACATTTAGGGACTATTTACAATAGGCTTTTGGCGGGAGATTCAGGTCATTCTAGATCGGTCAGTCTTCGTGTTCGTCCACTTTTTTTATTGAGCTTTTGTTATAACAGCTTGTATGTTTAATTATAGAATATTGTAATATAAAATGTTCTAGCTTATTGATTTTGTACCCTTTCCTCGGGTCTCATGCTGCTGCATTAGATGAGGAATACGTTTCCACATAATTTTTGGCCACATCTTAATCATTGTTAGCGCCAATAGTTGTAATTTGCAAGGATACAGATTATCTTATTACACGAAATACATCTGCATCAGATGACTGACTGACGCATCCTCAATAAACTATTCACATTGAATGTCTCATATGTTAGTGTAGTCAGAATTTGTAATTTTGATCCATTTGGTTATTAATAATATTTTGATTATAGGCCTCAAAGCCCTCAAGATTCTTGCCGTCAGCAGTACAAAGGTATGGTACAACTTTTGACAAAAAGGTATACTAAAAAAAAATTCAATTACCTGACTATGGTTTAAACACTTTCCTGGTCATGACAAATAAATCCAACTTTGTTGTTTTTGAAATGGCATTAGTAAAATCTACTGCTTACTGCTTACTGCCAGGTTTTGCTGCTGGCAGGTTTTGCAGTCTGTGATCCAATGAATAACTTGGAGTAATTGGGTGCTTAGCATTTAGCCAAAATAATCCAGAAATAACGGTTGAAAGTCATTTGGAACAGTAATTTTCTGGACAATCCATTTTGGAAATTATTTCTACCTCCAGAGGTAGTCCTCTCTTTCCGTTTGGAAGAGAACAGTGGAAATTTCCTTACCATGTGCTAAATTTTCTAATCTCCAGTCTCTCACCATCCTAAAACAATTAGGGGAATCAAATTGAAATGGTAAGTGCCACCTTGTTCGGTTGGTTTGCTGATTTTGGAAAAACCCTTTCCATGATTATCCAATGGTTATTCCCAATCGGTTTATTTTGACAAACAGTAAGCACCCATTATTTTGTTACTTGGGTAACCAGTGAACTGTTGGGGCAGCCTGCTACTAGAGGGGAGCTCAAGGGAAACAGTAACCAGATCACATGCGAGTGGAAAGTTCAAGTTGTTGTTTCCCAAGGGAGTTAGTGATATTTTTTCACCCTAAGAAGTTAGGGAGTTTTGACCCAATTGTAAATTACATTTGAGTTGGGAGGTATAACAGTCCTAGTTATCCTAGTGTGTAAACTGAGAGAAGTTCCAGCAGTGTGAGAGATACTGACCAATATGCAGACATTGTCTTAGCAATAATTAGCTAGGCCTACTTTACAGTGTCTGCCAATATGTACAACTAAATATTTAATTATTTTATTAATAGATCACTTTGCTGGATGTTGTGCATCACTTAGACCAGTTGGAAAGTCTGAATGTCTCACACTGTACAGCAATACATGATGGCAGTTTGACAGCTCTGACAAATCATCCATCACTTATGTCACTCAATCTACTCTCGACAAATATCTCTGATGATGGACTCTGTCATCTCCAAGGTAAAATCAAAGCTTCTAAATTATGTGAATAGAGAACTTCAAGCATCAAAAGGCGGTCAACAGTTTCAGTTTTTCTCGGTATAAACACATTTTACTTCCTCTTAGTGTGCTTATGTGTGCTTTTTTCCTGTTTTCCCTTTCACTTCTGAGCTGGGTTGTTTAAAAGCCGGTTAGCCCTAAACCAGAATTAAAAGTTAACTGAAGTATTAATTTTTCTTGTATAAAAATGCTTTTCACTGCTTATGTTTTGTGTAGTTTGAAATTATTGAAACCCAAAACTGAAGGGCAAACAATAAAAACAGAAAACTTCACCACAAAGTTGCAAAACTCAAATCAAAATCTTCGCCAATCCTGGGTTAGCTTAATCAGGCTTTGAACTTAGGCAG
>NW_028301537.1:0-29113 GCF_042242905.1 Orbicella faveolata | reverse complement strand
ACTTATTTAGTTCTAATTTTTTTTTGGGTTTTTTTTAAGCCGCTTTGGTTTATTTTTTATTTTTTTATTGATTGATTGATTTTTTAAATTTCTTTTTCTTTTTATTTCTTGGTCTTCTTGGTTTTTTTTTTCCAAGCTGTTTGGTGCCGCAGTAGTATTTCTTAAATTGATTGACTGATTTTTGGATTTTTTGGATTTTTTGCAATTTGTTTGTATTTTGCTGTCGCTGTTGTGGTTGATGTTTCGGGTAAACGTTTCCCGTATTGCCGTCCATCTACAGATTTATTTTCTGCGTTATCGAGACTTGTTTGCTTTCAGTCTAAGCTTTGCTTTTGCCGAACTTTAAGAGTTTTAAGACCGAGGCAGTTCAGGGCCTAAACGATTTGTTAGTGGGAAGCAATTCCATGACTCGGTTTTCCAGCGGCCAATAGCGACATAAACAATTAACATGGGCCAACCTCTGGCTTACGCAGAATACATATTGGCTGGTTTTCTTGAAATGTCGTTGATTGAGGATGTAGAAGGCTTTATGCGACCTCGAGAGAAGTGGCCGATCAGCTCAGCTACATCGTGTATGGATAAATTGTAGCAAACACCGCATAGGAAAACACCCGTTCTCGTTCGCAGTGAGTCCACCAACTGTAAGCAAATCTTAAGTTGTGCGCTACCGCTTAACTTGGCAGACATAGCGATATCTTTGAATCGAATAAGCGCGCAATGACAAGCAGCATTCGCCAACGATACTCAGCAATTACAGTTAGTTTTGAAGTGTATGTCTGTTTTCAAATTTCCAACCGTTACCTTTTGGCTTGCTAACTGTTTGGAATCCTGTCCGAATACGCCTCAATTTGGGCTGAAAAATGCGCAATTCTGGCTGACGACGGTAACGAATATATAACGCTGGAGTTTCTAGCCTCAGGTCTATAACTAGCAGAATACAGTCCCACTCTTTGACTAAGCGGAACCGGAAACTAGCATATCAGCACGTACTATACACATCTTAATTTGTTAGCAACAACCCAAGGGATTTCCAGGTGGTCCTGCGGGATGGGCTGCGCGCGGCTGATCCAGGGTCGCATCTGGCGGTCGTGAGTTCAAGTCTCAATATGTTATTAAAGGGGTTATTCTCGAACGGCTTGGGGGTCGAATAACTTCTCCCCCGATTGAGATTGGAACTCGGGCCGGGAAGAAAATCCCAGCCACGCCGAACATTTTTGTTGCTTTAATTAATCGATTGACTTATTTAGTTCTAATTTTTTTTTGGGTTTTTTTTAAGCCGCTTTGGTTTATTTTTTATTTTTTTATTGATTGATTGATTTTTTAAATTTCTTTTTCTTTTTATTTCTTGGTCTTCTTGGTTTTTTTTTTCCAAGCTGTTTGGTGCCGCAGTAGTATTTCTTAAATTGATTGACTGATTTTTGGATTTTTTGGATTTTTTGCAATTTGTTTGTATTTTGCTGTCGCTGTTGTGGTTGATGTTTCGGGTAAACGTTTCCCGTATTGCCGTCCATCTACAGATTTATTTTCTGCGTTATCGAGACTTGTTTGCTTTCAGTCTAAGCTTTGCTTTTGCCGAACTTTAAGAGTTTTAAGACCGAGGCAGTTCAGGGCCTAAACGATTTGTTAGTGGGAAGCAATTCCATGACTCGGTTTTCCAGCGGCCAATAGCGACATAAACAATTAACATGGGCCAACCTCTGGCTTACGCAGAATACATATTGGCTGGTTTTCTTGAAATGTCGTTGATTGAGGATGTAGAAGGCTTTATGCGACCTCGAGAGAAGTGGCCGATCAGCTCAGCTACATCGTGTATGGATAAATTGTAGCAAACACCGCATAGGAAAACACCCGTTCTCGTTCGCAGTGAGTCCACCAACTGTAAGCAAATCTTAAGTTGTGCGCTACCGCTTAACTTGGCAGACATAGCGATATCTTTGAATCGAATAAGCGCGCAATGACAAGCAGCATTCGCCAACGATACTCAGCAATTACAGTTAGTTTTGAAGTGTATGTCTGTTTTCAAATTTCCAACCGTTACCTTTTGGCTTGCTAACTGTTTGGAATCCTGTCCGAATACGCCTCAATTTGGGCTGAAAAATGCGCAATTCTGGCTGACGACGGTAACGAATATATAACGCTGGAGTTTCTAGCCTCAGGTCTATAACTAGCAGAATACAGTCCCACTCTTTGACTAAGCGGAACCGGAAACTAGCATATCAGCACGTACTATACACATCTTAATTTGTTAGCAACAACCCAAGGGATTTCCAGGTGGTCCTGCGGGATGGGCTGCGCGCGGCTGATCCAGGGTCGCATCTGGCGGTCGTGAGTTCAAGTCTCAATATGTTATTAAAGGGGTTATTCTCGAACGGCTTGGGGGTCGAATAACTTCTCCCCCGATTGAGATTGGAACTCGGGCCGGGAAGAAAATCCCAGCCACGCCGAACATTTTTGTTGCTTTAATTAATCGATTGACTTATTTAGTTCTAATTTTTTTTTGGGTTTTTTTTAAGCCGCTTTGGTTTATTTTTTATTTTTTTATTGATTGATTGATTTTTTAAATTTCTTTTTCTTTTTATTTCTTGGTCTTCTTGGTTTTTTTTTTCCAAGCTGTTTGGTGCCGCAGTAGTATTTCTTAAATTGATTGACTGATTTTTGGATTTTTTGGATTTTTTGCAATTTGTTTGTATTTTGCTGTCGCTGTTGTGGTTGATGTTTCGGGTAAACGTTTCCCGTATTGCCGTCCATCTACAGATTTATTTTCTGCGTTATCGAGACTTGTTTGCTTTCAGTCTAAGCTTTGCTTTTGCCGAACTTTAAGAGTTTTAAGACCGAGGCAGTTCAGGGCCTAAACGATTTGTTAGTGGGAAGCAATTCCATGACTCGGTTTTCCAGCGGCCAATAGCGACATAAACAATTAACATGGGCCAACCTCTGGCTTACGCAGAATACATATTGGCTGGTTTTCTTGAAATGTCGTTGATTGAGGATGTAGAAGGCTTTATGCGACCTCGAGAGAAGTGGCCGATCAGCTCAGCTACATCGTGTATGGATAAATTGTAGCAAACACCGCATAGGAAAACACCCGTTCTCGTTCGCAGTGAGTCCACCAACTGTAAGCAAATCTTAAGTTGTGCGCTACCGCTTAACTTGGCAGACATAGCGATATCTTTGAATCGAATAAGCGCGCAATGACAAGCAGCATTCGCCAACGATACTCAGCAATTACAGTTAGTTTTGAAGTGTATGTCTGTTTTCAAATTTCCAACCGTTACCTTTTGGCTTGCTAACTGTTTGGAATCCTGTCCGAATACGCCTCAATTTGGGCTGAAAAATGCGCAATTCTGGCTGACGACGGTAACGAATATATAACGCTGGAGTTTCTAGCCTCAGGTCTATAACTAGCAGAATACAGTCCCACTCTTTGACTAAGCGGAACCGGAAACTAGCATATCAGCACGTACTATACACATCTTAATTTGTTAGCAACAACCCAAGGGATTTCCAGGTGGTCCTGCGGGATGGGCTGCGCGCGGCTGATCCAGGGTCGCATCTGGCGGTCGTGAGTTCAAGTCTCAATATGTTATTAAAGGGGTTATTCTCGAACGGCTTGGGGGTCGAATAACTTCTCCCCCGATTGAGATTGGAACTCGGGCCGGGAAGAAAATCCCAGCCACGCCGAACATTTTTGTTGCTTTAATTAATCGATTGACTTATTTAGTTCTAATTTTTTTTTGGGTTTTTTTTAAGCCGCTTTGGTTTATTTTTTATTTTTTTATTGATTGATTGATTTTTTAAATTTCTTTTTCTTTTTATTTCTTGGTCTTCTTGGTTTTTTTTTTCCAAGCTGTTTGGTGCCGCAGTAGTATTTCTTAAATTGATTGACTGATTTTTGGATTTTTTGGATTTTTTGCAATTTGTTTGTATTTTGCTGTCGCTGTTGTGGTTGATGTTTCGGGTAAACGTTTCCCGTATTGCCGTCCATCTACAGATTTATTTTCTGCGTTATCGAGACTTGTTTGCTTTCAGTCTAAGCTTTGCTTTTGCCGAACTTTAAGAGTTTTAAGACCGAGGCAGTTCAGGGCCTAAACGATTTGTTAGTGGGAAGCAATTCCATGACTCGGTTTTCCAGCGGCCAATAGCGACATAAACAATTAACATGGGCCAACCTCTGGCTTACGCAGAATACATATTGGCTGGTTTTCTTGAAATGTCGTTGATTGAGGATGTAGAAGGCTTTATGCGACCTCGAGAGAAGTGGCCGATCAGCTCAGCTACATCGTGTATGGATAAATTGTAGCAAACACCGCATAGGAAAACACCCGTTCTCGTTCGCAGTGAGTCCACCAACTGTAAGCAAATCTTAAGTTGTGCGCTACCGCTTAACTTGGCAGACATAGCGATATCTTTGAATCGAATAAGCGCGCAATGACAAGCAGCATTCGCCAACGATACTCAGCAATTACAGTTAGTTTTGAAGTGTATGTCTGTTTTCAAATTTCCAACCGTTACCTTTTGGCTTGCTAACTGTTTGGAATCCTGTCCGAATACGCCTCAATTTGGGCTGAAAAATGCGCAATTCTGGCTGACGACGGTAACGAATATATAACGCTGGAGTTTCTAGCCTCAGGTCTATAACTAGCAGAATACAGTCCCACTCTTTGACTAAGCGGAACCGGAAACTAGCATATCAGCACGTACTATACACATCTTAATTTGTTAGCAACAACCCAAGGGATTTCCAGGTGGTCCTGCGGGATGGGCTGCGCGCGGCTGATCCAGGGTCGCATCTGGCGGTCGTGAGTTCAAGTCTCAATATGTTATTAAAGGGGTTATTCTCGAACGGCTTGGGGGTCGAATAACTTCTCCCCCGATTGAGATTGGAACTCGGGCCGGGAAGAAAATCCCAGCCACGCCGAACATTTTTGTTGCTTTAATTAATCGATTGACTTATTTAGTTCTAATTTTTTTTTGGGTTTTTTTTAAGCCGCTTTGGTTTATTTTTTATTTTTTTATTGATTGATTGATTTTTTAAATTTCTTTTTCTTTTTATTTCTTGGTCTTCTTGGTTTTTTTTTTCCAAGCTGTTTGGTGCCGCAGTAGTATTTCTTAAATTGATTGACTGATTTTTGGATTTTTTGGATTTTTTGCAATTTGTTTGTATTTTGCTGTCGCTGTTGTGGTTGATGTTTCGGGTAAACGTTTCCCGTATTGCCGTCCATCTACAGATTTATTTTCTGCGTTATCGAGACTTGTTTGCTTTCAGTCTAAGCTTTGCTTTTGCCGAACTTTAAGAGTTTTAAGACCGAGGCAGTTCAGGGCCTAAACGATTTGTTAGTGGGAAGCAATTCCATGACTCGGTTTTCCAGCGGCCAATAGCGACATAAACAATTAACATGGGCCAACCTCTGGCTTACGCAGAATACATATTGGCTGGTTTTCTTGAAATGTCGTTGATTGAGGATGTAGAAGGCTTTATGCGACCTCGAGAGAAGTGGCCGATCAGCTCAGCTACATCGTGTATGGATAAATTGTAGCAAACACCGCATAGGAAAACACCCGTTCTCGTTCGCAGTGAGTCCACCAACTGTAAGCAAATCTTAAGTTGTGCGCTACCGCTTAACTTGGCAGACATAGCGATATCTTTGAATCGAATAAGCGCGCAATGACAAGCAGCATTCGCCAACGATACTCAGCAATTACAGTTAGTTTTGAAGTGTATGTCTGTTTTCAAATTTCCAACCGTTACCTTTTGGCTTGCTAACTGTTTGGAATCCTGTCCGAATACGCCTCAATTTGGGCTGAAAAATGCGCAATTCTGGCTGACGACGGTAACGAATATATAACGCTGGAGTTTCTAGCCTCAGGTCTATAACTAGCAGAATACAGTCCCACTCTTTGACTAAGCGGAACCGGAAACTAGCATATCAGCACGTACTATACACATCTTAATTTGTTAGCAACAACCCAAGGGATTTCCAGGTGGTCCTGCGGGATGGGCTGCGCGCGGCTGATCCAGGGTCGCATCTGGCGGTCGTGAGTTCAAGTCTCAATATGTTATTAAAGGGGTTATTCTCGAACGGCTTGGGGGTCGAATAACTTCTCCCCCGATTGAGATTGGAACTCGGGCCGGGAAGAAAATCCCAGCCACGCCGAACATTTTTGTTGCTTTAATTAATCGATTGACTTATTTAGTTCTAATTTTTTTTTGGGTTTTTTTTAAGCCGCTTTGGTTTATTTTTTATTTTTTTATTGATTGATTGATTTTTTAAATTTCTTTTTCTTTTTATTTCTTGGTCTTCTTGGTTTTTTTTTTCCAAGCTGTTTGGTGCCGCAGTAGTATTTCTTAAATTGATTGACTGATTTTTGGATTTTTTGGATTTTTTGCAATTTGTTTGTATTTTGCTGTCGCTGTTGTGGTTGATGTTTCGGGTAAACGTTTCCCGTATTGCCGTCCATCTACAGATTTATTTTCTGCGTTATCGAGACTTGTTTGCTTTCAGTCTAAGCTTTGCTTTTGCCGAACTTTAAGAGTTTTAAGACCGAGGCAGTTCAGGGCCTAAACGATTTGTTAGTGGGAAGCAATTCCATGACTCGGTTTTCCAGCGGCCAATAGCGACATAAACAATTAACATGGGCCAACCTCTGGCTTACGCAGAATACATATTGGCTGGTTTTCTTGAAATGTCGTTGATTGAGGATGTAGAAGGCTTTATGCGACCTCGAGAGAAGTGGCCGATCAGCTCAGCTACATCGTGTATGGATAAATTGTAGCAAACACCGCATAGGAAAACACCCGTTCTCGTTCGCAGTGAGTCCACCAACTGTAAGCAAATCTTAAGTTGTGCGCTACCGCTTAACTTGGCAGACATAGCGATATCTTTGAATCGAATAAGCGCGCAATGACAAGCAGCATTCGCCAACGATACTCAGCAATTACAGTTAGTTTTGAAGTGTATGTCTGTTTTCAAATTTCCAACCGTTACCTTTTGGCTTGCTAACTGTTTGGAATCCTGTCCGAATACGCCTCAATTTGGGCTGAAAAATGCGCAATTCTGGCTGACGACGGTAACGAATATATAACGCTGGAGTTTCTAGCCTCAGGTCTATAACTAGCAGAATACAGTCCCACTCTTTGACTAAGCGGAACCGGAAACTAGCATATCAGCACGTACTATACACATCTTAATTTGTTAGCAACAACCCAAGGGATTTCCAGGTGGTCCTGCGGGATGGGCTGCGCGCGGCTGATCCAGGGTCGCATCTGGCGGTCGTGAGTTCAAGTCTCAATATGTTATTAAAGGGGTTATTCTCGAACGGCTTGGGGGTCGAATAACTTCTCCCCCGATTGAGATTGGAACTCGGGCCGGGAAGAAAATCCCAGCCACGCCGAACATTTTTGTTGCTTTAATTAATCGATTGACTTATTTAGTTCTAATTTTTTTTTGGGTTTTTTTTAAGCCGCTTTGGTTTATTTTTTATTTTTTTATTGATTGATTGATTTTTTAAATTTCTTTTTCTTTTTATTTCTTGGTCTTCTTGGTTTTTTTTTTCCAAGCTGTTTGGTGCCGCAGTAGTATTTCTTAAATTGATTGACTGATTTTTGGATTTTTTGGATTTTTTGCAATTTGTTTGTATTTTGCTGTCGCTGTTGTGGTTGATGTTTCGGGTAAACGTTTCCCGTATTGCCGTCCATCTACAGATTTATTTTCTGCGTTATCGAGACTTGTTTGCTTTCAGTCTAAGCTTTGCTTTTGCCGAACTTTAAGAGTTTTAAGACCGAGGCAGTTCAGGGCCTAAACGATTTGTTAGTGGGAAGCAATTCCATGACTCGGTTTTCCAGCGGCCAATAGCGACATAAACAATTAACATGGGCCAACCTCTGGCTTACGCAGAATACATATTGGCTGGTTTTCTTGAAATGTCGTTGATTGAGGATGTAGAAGGCTTTATGCGACCTCGAGAGAAGTGGCCGATCAGCTCAGCTACATCGTGTATGGATAAATTGTAGCAAACACCGCATAGGAAAACACCCGTTCTCGTTCGCAGTGAGTCCACCAACTGTAAGCAAATCTTAAGTTGTGCGCTACCGCTTAACTTGGCAGACATAGCGATATCTTTGAATCGAATAAGCGCGCAATGACAAGCAGCATTCGCCAACGATACTCAGCAATTACAGTTAGTTTTGAAGTGTATGTCTGTTTTCAAATTTCCAACCGTTACCTTTTGGCTTGCTAACTGTTTGGAATCCTGTCCGAATACGCCTCAATTTGGGCTGAAAAATGCGCAATTCTGGCTGACGACGGTAACGAATATATAACGCTGGAGTTTCTAGCCTCAGGTCTATAACTAGCAGAATACAGTCCCACTCTTTGACTAAGCGGAACCGGAAACTAGCATATCAGCACGTACTATACACATCTTAATTTGTTAGCAACAACCCAAGGGATTTCCAGGTGGTCCTGCGGGATGGGCTGCGCGCGGCTGATCCAGGGTCGCATCTGGCGGTCGTGAGTTCAAGTCTCAATATGTTATTAAAGGGGTTATTCTCGAACGGCTTGGGGGTCGAATAACTTCTCCCCCGATTGAGATTGGAACTCGGGCCGGGAAGAAAATCCCAGCCACGCCGAACATTTTTGTTGCTTTAATTAATCGATTGACTTATTTAGTTCTAATTTTTTTTTGGGTTTTTTTTAAGCCGCTTTGGTTTATTTTTTATTTTTTTATTGATTGATTGATTTTTTAAATTTCTTTTTCTTTTTATTTCTTGGTCTTCTTGGTTTTTTTTTTCCAAGCTGTTTGGTGCCGCAGTAGTATTTCTTAAATTGATTGACTGATTTTTGGATTTTTTGGATTTTTTGCAATTTGTTTGTATTTTGCTGTCGCTGTTGTGGTTGATGTTTCGGGTAAACGTTTCCCGTATTGCCGTCCATCTACAGATTTATTTTCTGCGTTATCGAGACTTGTTTGCTTTCAGTCTAAGCTTTGCTTTTGCCGAACTTTAAGAGTTTTAAGACCGAGGCAGTTCAGGGCCTAAACGATTTGTTAGTGGGAAGCAATTCCATGACTCGGTTTTCCAGCGGCCAATAGCGACATAAACAATTAACATGGGCCAACCTCTGGCTTACGCAGAATACATATTGGCTGGTTTTCTTGAAATGTCGTTGATTGAGGATGTAGAAGGCTTTATGCGACCTCGAGAGAAGTGGCCGATCAGCTCAGCTACATCGTGTATGGATAAATTGTAGCAAACACCGCATAGGAAAACACCCGTTCTCGTTCGCAGTGAGTCCACCAACTGTAAGCAAATCTTAAGTTGTGCGCTACCGCTTAACTTGGCAGACATAGCGATATCTTTGAATCGAATAAGCGCGCAATGACAAGCAGCATTCGCCAACGATACTCAGCAATTACAGTTAGTTTTGAAGTGTATGTCTGTTTTCAAATTTCCAACCGTTACCTTTTGGCTTGCTAACTGTTTGGAATCCTGTCCGAATACGCCTCAATTTGGGCTGAAAAATGCGCAATTCTGGCTGACGACGGTAACGAATATATAACGCTGGAGTTTCTAGCCTCAGGTCTATAACTAGCAGAATACAGTCCCACTCTTTGACTAAGCGGAACCGGAAACTAGCATATCAGCACGTACTATACACATCTTAATTTGTTAGCAACAACCCAAGGGATTTCCAGGTGGTCCTGCGGGATGGGCTGCGCGCGGCTGATCCAGGGTCGCATCTGGCGGTCGTGAGTTCAAGTCTCAATATGTTATTAAAGGGGTTATTCTCGAACGGCTTGGGGGTCGAATAACTTCTCCCCCGATTGAGATTGGAACTCGGGCCGGGAAGAAAATCCCAGCCACGCCGAACATTTTTGTTGCTTTAATTAATCGATTGACTTATTTAGTTCTAATTTTTTTTTGGGTTTTTTTTAAGCCGCTTTGGTTTATTTTTTATTTTTTTATTGATTGATTGATTTTTTAAATTTCTTTTTCTTTTTATTTCTTGGTCTTCTTGGTTTTTTTTTTCCAAGCTGTTTGGTGCCGCAGTAGTATTTCTTAAATTGATTGACTGATTTTTGGATTTTTTGGATTTTTTGCAATTTGTTTGTATTTTGCTGTCGCTGTTGTGGTTGATGTTTCGGGTAAACGTTTCCCGTATTGCCGTCCATCTACAGATTTATTTTCTGCGTTATCGAGACTTGTTTGCTTTCAGTCTAAGCTTTGCTTTTGCCGAACTTTAAGAGTTTTAAGACCGAGGCAGTTCAGGGCCTAAACGATTTGTTAGTGGGAAGCAATTCCATGACTCGGTTTTCCAGCGGCCAATAGCGACATAAACAATTAACATGGGCCAACCTCTGGCTTACGCAGAATACATATTGGCTGGTTTTCTTGAAATGTCGTTGATTGAGGATGTAGAAGGCTTTATGCGACCTCGAGAGAAGTGGCCGATCAGCTCAGCTACATCGTGTATGGATAAATTGTAGCAAACACCGCATAGGAAAACACCCGTTCTCGTTCGCAGTGAGTCCACCAACTGTAAGCAAATCTTAAGTTGTGCGCTACCGCTTAACTTGGCAGACATAGCGATATCTTTGAATCGAATAAGCGCGCAATGACAAGCAGCATTCGCCAACGATACTCAGCAATTACAGTTAGTTTTGAAGTGTATGTCTGTTTTCAAATTTCCAACCGTTACCTTTTGGCTTGCTAACTGTTTGGAATCCTGTCCGAATACGCCTCAATTTGGGCTGAAAAATGCGCAATTCTGGCTGACGACGGTAACGAATATATAACGCTGGAGTTTCTAGCCTCAGGTCTATAACTAGCAGAATACAGTCCCACTCTTTGACTAAGCGGAACCGGAAACTAGCATATCAGCACGTACTATACACATCTTAATTTGTTAGCAACAACCCAAGGGATTTCCAGGTGGTCCTGCGGGATGGGCTGCGCGCGGCTGATCCAGGGTCGCATCTGGCGGTCGTGAGTTCAAGTCTCAATATGTTATTAAAGGGGTTATTCTCGAACGGCTTGGGGGTCGAATAACTTCTCCCCCGATTGAGATTGGAACTCGGGCCGGGAAGAAAATCCCAGCCACGCCGAACATTTTTGTTGCTTTAATTAATCGATTGACTTATTTAGTTCTAATTTTTTTTTGGGTTTTTTTTAAGCCGCTTTGGTTTATTTTTTATTTTTTTATTGATTGATTGATTTTTTAAATTTCTTTTTCTTTTTATTTCTTGGTCTTCTTGGTTTTTTTTTTCCAAGCTGTTTGGTGCCGCAGTAGTATTTCTTAAATTGATTGACTGATTTTTGGATTTTTTGGATTTTTTGCAATTTGTTTGTATTTTGCTGTCGCTGTTGTGGTTGATGTTTCGGGTAAACGTTTCCCGTATTGCCGTCCATCTACAGATTTATTTTCTGCGTTATCGAGACTTGTTTGCTTTCAGTCTAAGCTTTGCTTTTGCCGAACTTTAAGAGTTTTAAGACCGAGGCAGTTCAGGGCCTAAACGATTTGTTAGTGGGAAGCAATTCCATGACTCGGTTTTCCAGCGGCCAATAGCGACATAAACAATTAACATGGGCCAACCTCTGGCTTACGCAGAATACATATTGGCTGGTTTTCTTGAAATGTCGTTGATTGAGGATGTAGAAGGCTTTATGCGACCTCGAGAGAAGTGGCCGATCAGCTCAGCTACATCGTGTATGGATAAATTGTAGCAAACACCGCATAGGAAAACACCCGTTCTCGTTCGCAGTGAGTCCACCAACTGTAAGCAAATCTTAAGTTGTGCGCTACCGCTTAACTTGGCAGACATAGCGATATCTTTGAATCGAATAAGCGCGCAATGACAAGCAGCATTCGCCAACGATACTCAGCAATTACAGTTAGTTTTGAAGTGTATGTCTGTTTTCAAATTTCCAACCGTTACCTTTTGGCTTGCTAACTGTTTGGAATCCTGTCCGAATACGCCTCAATTTGGGCTGAAAAATGCGCAATTCTGGCTGACGACGGTAACGAATATATAACGCTGGAGTTTCTAGCCTCAGGTCTATAACTAGCAGAATACAGTCCCACTCTTTGACTAAGCGGAACCGGAAACTAGCATATCAGCACGTACTATACACATCTTAATTTGTTAGCAACAACCCAAGGGATTTCCAGGTGGTCCTGCGGGATGGGCTGCGCGCGGCTGATCCAGGGTCGCATCTGGCGGTCGTGAGTTCAAGTCTCAATATGTTATTAAAGGGGTTATTCTCGAACGGCTTGGGGGTCGAATAACTTCTCCCCCGATTGAGATTGGAACTCGGGCCGGGAAGAAAATCCCAGCCACGCCGAACATTTTTGTTGCTTTAATTAATCGATTGACTTATTTAGTTCTAATTTTTTTTTGGGTTTTTTTTAAGCCGCTTTGGTTTATTTTTTATTTTTTTATTGATTGATTGATTTTTTAAATTTCTTTTTCTTTTTATTTCTTGGTCTTCTTGGTTTTTTTTTTCCAAGCTGTTTGGTGCCGCAGTAGTATTTCTTAAATTGATTGACTGATTTTTGGATTTTTTGGATTTTTTGCAATTTGTTTGTATTTTGCTGTCGCTGTTGTGGTTGATGTTTCGGGTAAACGTTTCCCGTATTGCCGTCCATCTACAGATTTATTTTCTGCGTTATCGAGACTTGTTTGCTTTCAGTCTAAGCTTTGCTTTTGCCGAACTTTAAGAGTTTTAAGACCGAGGCAGTTCAGGGCCTAAACGATTTGTTAGTGGGAAGCAATTCCATGACTCGGTTTTCCAGCGGCCAATAGCGACATAAACAATTAACATGGGCCAACCTCTGGCTTACGCAGAATACATATTGGCTGGTTTTCTTGAAATGTCGTTGATTGAGGATGTAGAAGGCTTTATGCGACCTCGAGAGAAGTGGCCGATCAGCTCAGCTACATCGTGTATGGATAAATTGTAGCAAACACCGCATAGGAAAACACCCGTTCTCGTTCGCAGTGAGTCCACCAACTGTAAGCAAATCTTAAGTTGTGCGCTACCGCTTAACTTGGCAGACATAGCGATATCTTTGAATCGAATAAGCGCGCAATGACAAGCAGCATTCGCCAACGATACTCAGCAATTACAGTTAGTTTTGAAGTGTATGTCTGTTTTCAAATTTCCAACCGTTACCTTTTGGCTTGCTAACTGTTTGGAATCCTGTCCGAATACGCCTCAATTTGGGCTGAAAAATGCGCAATTCTGGCTGACGACGGTAACGAATATATAACGCTGGAGTTTCTAGCCTCAGGTCTATAACTAGCAGAATACAGTCCCACTCTTTGACTAAGCGGAACCGGAAACTAGCATATCAGCACGTACTATACACATCTTAATTTGTTAGCAACAACCCAAGGGATTTCCAGGTGGTCCTGCGGGATGGGCTGCGCGCGGCTGATCCAGGGTCGCATCTGGCGGTCGTGAGTTCAAGTCTCAATATGTTATTAAAGAGGTTATTCTCGAACGGCTTGGGGGTCGAATAACTTCTCCCCCGATTGAGATTGGAACTCGGGCCGGGAAGAAAATCCCAGCCACGCCGAACATTTTTGTTGCTTTAATTAATCGATTGACTTATTTAGTTCTAATTTTTTTTTGGGTTTTTTTTAAGCCGCTTTGGTTTATTTTTTATTTTTTTATTGATTGATTGATTTTTTAAATTTCTTTTTCTTTTTATTTCTTGGTCTTCTTGGTTTTTTTTTTCCAAGCTGTTTGGTGCCGCAGTAGTATTTCTTAAATTGATTGACTGATTTTTGGATTTTTTGGATTTTTTGCAATTTGTTTGTATTTTGCTGTCGCTGTTGTGGTTGATGTTTCGGGTAAACGTTTCCCGTATTGCCGTCCATCTACAGATTTATTTTCTGCGTTATCGAGACTTGTTTGCTTTCAGTCTAAGCTTTGCTTTTGCCGAACTTTAAGAGTTTTAAGACCGAGGCAGTTCAGGGCCTAAACGATTTGTTAGTGGGAAGCAATTCCATGACTCGGTTTTCCAGCGGCCAATAGCGACATAAACAATTAACATGGGCCAACCTCTGGCTTACGCAGAATACATATTGGCTGGTTTTCTTGAAATGTCGTTGATTGAGGATGTAGAAGGCTTTATGCGACCTCGAGAGAAGTGGCCGATCAGCTCAGCTACATCGTGTATGGATAAATTGTAGCAAACACCGCATAGGAAAACACCCGTTCTCGTTCGCAGTGAGTCCACCAACTGTAAGCAAATCTTAAGTTGTGCGCTACCGCTTAACTTGGCAGACATAGCGATATCTTTGAATCGAATAAGCGCGCAATGACAAGCAGCATTCGCCAACGATACTCAGCAATTACAGTTAGTTTTGAAGTGTATGTCTGTTTTCAAATTTCCAACCGTTACCTTTTGGCTTGCTAACTGTTTGGAATCCTGTCCGAATACGCCTCAATTTGGGCTGAAAAATGCGCAATTCTGGCTGACGACGGTAACGAATATATAACGCTGGAGTTTCTAGCCTCAGGTCTATAACTAGCAGAATACAGTCCCACTCTTTGACTAAGCGGAACCGGAAACTAGCATATCAGCACGTACTATACACATCTTAATTTGTTAGCAACAACCCAAGGGATTTCCAGGTGGTCCTGCGGGATGGGCTGCGCGCGGCTGATCCAGGGTCGCATCTGGCGGTCGTGAGTTCAAGTCTCAATATGTTATTAAAGGGGTTATTCTCGAACGGCTTGGGGGTCGAATAACTTCTCCCCCGATTGAGATTGGAACTCGGGCCGGGAAGAAAATCCCAGCCACGCCGAACATTTTTGTTGCTTTAATTAATCGATTGACTTATTTAGTTCTAATTTTTTTTTGGGTTTTTTTTAAGCCGCTTTGGTTTATTTTTTATTTTTTTATTGATTGATTGATTTTTTAAATTTCTTTTTCTTTTTATTTCTTGGTCTTCTTGGTTTTTTTTTTCCAAGCTGTTTGGTGCCGCAGTAGTATTTCTTAAATTGATTGACTGATTTTTGGATTTTTTGGATTTTTTGCAATTTGTTTGTATTTTGCTGTCGCTGTTGTGGTTGATGTTTCGGGTAAACGTTTCCCGTATTGCCGTCCATCTACAGATTTATTTTCTGCGTTATCGAGACTTGTTTGCTTTCAGTCTAAGCTTTGCTTTTGCCGAACTTTAAGAGTTTTAAGACCGAGGCAGTTCAGGGCCTAAACGATTTGTTAGTGGGAAGCAATTCCATGACTCGGTTTTCCAGCGGCCAATAGCGACATAAACAATTAACATGGGCCAACCTCTGGCTTACGCAGAATACATATTGGCTGGTTTTCTTGAAATGTCGTTGATTGAGGATGTAGAAGGCTTTATGCGACCTCGAGAGAAGTGGCCGATCAGCTCAGCTACATCGTGTATGGATAAATTGTAGCAAACACCGCATAGGAAAACACCCGTTCTCGTTCGCAGTGAGTCCACCAACTGTAAGCAAATCTTAAGTTGTGCGCTACCGCTTAACTTGGCAGACATAGCGATATCTTTGAATCGAATAAGCGCGCAATGACAAGCAGCATTCGCCAACGATACTCAGCAATTACAGTTAGTTTTGAAGTGTATGTCTGTTTTCAAATTTCCAACCGTTACCTTTTGGCTTGCTAACTGTTTGGAATCCTGTCCGAATACGCCTCAATTTGGGCTGAAAAATGCGCAATTCTGGCTGACGACGGTAACGAATATATAACGCTGGAGTTTCTAGCCTCAGGTCTATAACTAGCAGAATACAGTCCCACTCTTTGACTAAGCGGAACCGGAAACTAGCATATCAGCACGTACTATACACATCTTAATTTGTTAGCAACAACCCAAGGGATTTCCAGGTGGTCCTGCGGGATGGGCTGCGCGCGGCTGATCCAGGGTCGCATCTGGCGGTCGTGAGTTCAAGTCTCAATATGTTATTAAAGGGGTTATTCTCGAACGGCTTGGGGGTCGAATAACTTCTCCCCCGATTGAGATTGGAACTCGGGCCGGGAAGAAAATCCCAGCCACGCCGAACATTTTTGTTGCTTTAATTAATCGATTGACTTATTTAGTTCTAATTTTTTTTTGGGTTTTTTTTAAGCCGCTTTGGTTTATTTTTTATTTTTTTATTGATTGATTGATTTTTTAAATTTCTTTTTCTTTTTATTTCTTGGTCTTCTTGGTTTTTTTTTTCCAAGCTGTTTGGTGCCGCAGTAGTATTTCTTAAATTGATTGACTGATTTTTGGATTTTTTGGATTTTTTGCAATTTGTTTGTATTTTGCTGTCGCTGTTGTGGTTGATGTTTCGGGTAAACGTTTCCCGTATTGCCGTCCATCTACAGATTTATTTTCTGCGTTATCGAGACTTGTTTGCTTTCAGTCTAAGCTTTGCTTTTGCCGAACTTTAAGAGTTTTAAGACCGAGGCAGTTCAGGGCCTAAACGATTTGTTAGTGGGAAGCAATTCCATGACTCGGTTTTCCAGCGGCCAATAGCGACATAAACAATTAACATGGGCCAACCTCTGGCTTACGCAGAATACATATTGGCTGGTTTTCTTGAAATGTCGTTGATTGAGGATGTAGAAGGCTTTATGCGACCTCGAGAGAAGTGGCCGATCAGCTCAGCTACATCGTGTATGGATAAATTGTAGCAAACACCGCATAGGAAAACACCCGTTCTCGTTCGCAGTGAGTCCACCAACTGTAAGCAAATCTTAAGTTGTGCGCTACCGCTTAACTTGGCAGACATAGCGATATCTTTGAATCGAATAAGCGCGCAATGACAAGCAGCATTCGCCAACGATACTCAGCAATTACAGTTAGTTTTGAAGTGTATGTCTGTTTTCAAATTTCCAACCGTTACCTTTTGGCTTGCTAACTGTTTGGAATCCTGTCCGAATACGCCTCAATTTGGGCTGAAAAATGCGCAATTCTGGCTGACGACGGTAACGAATATATAACGCTGGAGTTTCTAGCCTCAGGTCTATAACTAGCAGAATACAGTCCCACTCTTTGACTAAGCGGAACCGGAAACTAGCATATCAGCACGTACTATACACATCTTAATTTGTTAGCAACAACCCAAGGGATTTCCAGGTGGTCCTGCGGGATGGGCTGCGCGCGGCTGATCCAGGGTCGCATCTGGCGGTCGTGAGTTCAAGTCTCAATATGTTATTAAAGGGGTTATTCTCGAACGGCTTGGGGGTCGAATAACTTCTCCCCCGATTGAGATTGGAACTCGGGCCGGGAAGAAAATCCCAGCCACGCCGAACATTTTTGTTGCTTTAATTAATCGATTGACTTATTTAGTTCTAATTTTTTTTTGGGTTTTTTTTAAGCCGCTTTGGTTTATTTTTTATTTTTTTATTGATTGATTGATTTTTTAAATTTCTTTTTCTTTTTATTTCTTGGTCTTCTTGGTTTTTTTTTCCAAGCTGTTTGGTGCCGCAGTAGTATTTCTTAAATTGATTGACTGATTTTTGGATTTTTTGGATTTTTTGCAATTTGTTTGTATTTTGCTGTCGCTGTTGTGGTTGATGTTTCGGGTAAACGTTTCCCGTATTGCCGTCCATCTACAGATTTATTTTCTGCGTTATCGAGACTTGTTTGCTTTCAGTCTAAGCTTTGCTTTTGCCGAACTTTAAGAGTTTTAAGACCGAGGCAGTTCAGGGCCTAAACGATTTGTTAGTGGGAAGCAATTCCATGACTCGGTTTTCCAGCGGCCAATAGCGACATAAACAATTAACATGGGCCAACCTCTGGCTTACGCAGAATACATATTGGCTGGTTTTCTTGAAATGTCGTTGATTGAGGATGTAGAAGGCTTTATGCGACCTCGAGAGAAGTGGCCGATCAGCTCAGCTACATCGTGTATGGATAAATTGTAGCAAACACCGCATAGGAAAACACCCGTTCTCGTTCGCAGTGAGTCCACCAACTGTAAGCAAATCTTAAGTTGTGCGCTACCGCTTAACTTGGCAGACATAGCGATATCTTTGAATCGAATAAGCGCGCAATGACAAGCAGCATTCGCCAACGATACTCAGCAATTACAGTTAGTTTTGAAGTGTATGTCTGTTTTCAAATTTCCAACCGTTACCTTTTGGCTTGCTAACTGTTTGGAATCCTGTCCGAATACGCCTCAATTTGGGCTGAAAAATGCGCAATTCTGGCTGACGACGGTAACGAATATATAACGCTGGAGTTTCTAGCCTCAGGTCTATAACTAGCAGAATACAGTCCCACTCTTTGACTAAGCGGAACCGGAAACTAGCATATCAGCACGTACTATACACATCTTAATTTGTTAGCAACAACCCAAGGGATTTCCAGGTGGTCCTGCGGGATGGGCTGCGCGCGGCTGATCCAGGGTCGCATCTGGCGGTCGTGAGTTCAAGTCTCAATATGTTATTAAAGGGGTTATTCTCGAACGGCTTGGGGGTCGAATAACTTCTCCCCCGATTGAGATTGGAACTCGGGCCGGGAAGAAAATCCCAGCCACGCCGAACATTTTTGTTGCTTTAATTAATCGATTGACTTATTTAGTTCTAATTTTTTTTTGGGTTTTTTTTAAGCCGCTTTGGTTTATTTTTTATTTTTTTATTGATTGATTGATTTTTTAAATTTCTTTTTCTTTTTATTTCTTGGTCTTCTTGGTTTTTTTTTTCCAAGCTGTTTGGTGCCGCAGTAGTATTTCTTAAATTGATTGACTGATTTTTGGATTTTTTGGATTTTTTGCAATTTGTTTGTATTTTGCTGTCGCTGTTGTGGTTGATGTTTCGGGTAAACGTTTCCCGTATTGCCGTCCATCTACAGATTTATTTTCTGCGTTATCGAGACTTGTTTGCTTTCAGTCTAAGCTTTGCTTTTGCCGAACTTTAAGAGTTTTAAGACCGAGGCAGTTCAGGGCCTAAACGATTTGTTAGTGGGAAGCAATTCCATGACTCGGTTTTCCAGCGGCCAATAGCGACATAAACAATTAACATGGGCCAACCTCTGGCTTACGCAGAATACATATTGGCTGGTTTTCTTGAAATGTCGTTGATTGAGGATGTAGAAGGCTTTATGCGACCTCGAGAGAAGTGGCCGATCAGCTCAGCTACATCGTGTATGGATAAATTGTAGCAAACACCGCATAGGAAAACACCCGTTCTCGTTCGCAGTGAGTCCACCAACTGTAAGCAAATCTTAAGTTGTGCGCTACCGCTTAACTTGGCAGACATAGCGATATCTTTGAATCGAATAAGCGCGCAATGACAAGCAGCATTCGCCAACGATACTCAGCAATTACAGTTAGTTTTGAAGTGTATGTCTGTTTTCAAATTTCCAACCGTTACCTTTTGGCTTGCTAACTGTTTGGAATCCTGTCCGAATACGCCTCAATTTGGGCTGAAAAATGCGCAATTCTGGCTGACGACGGTAACGAATATATAACGCTGGAGTTTCTAGCCTCAGGTCTATAACTAGCAGAATACAGTCCCACTCTTTGACTAAGCGGAACCGGAAACTAGCATATCAGCACGTACTATACACATCTTAATTTGTTAGCAACAACCCAAGGGATTTCCAGGTGGTCCTGCGGGATGGGCTGCGCGCGGCTGATCCAGGGTCGCATCTGGCGGTCGTGAGTTCAAGTCTCAATATGTTATTAAAGGGGTTATTCTCGAACGGCTTGGGGGTCGAATAACTTCTCCCCCGATTGAGATTGGAACTCGGGCCGGGAAGAAAATCCCAGCCACGCCGAACATTTTTGTTGCTTTAATTAATCGATTGACTTATTTAGTTCTAATTTTTTTTTGGGTTTTTTTTAAGCCGCTTTGGTTTATTTTTTATTTTTTTATTGATTGATTGATTTTTTAAATTTCTTTTTCTTTTTATTTCTTGGTCTTCTTGGTTTTTTTTTTCCAAGCTGTTTGGTGCCGCAGTAGTATTTCTTAAATTGATTGACTGATTTTTGGATTTTTTGGATTTTTTGCAATTTGTTTGTATTTTGCTGTCGCTGTTGTGGTTGATGTTTCGGGTAAACGTTTCCCGTATTGCCGTCCATCTACAGATTTATTTTCTGCGTTATCGAGACTTGTTTGCTTTCAGTCTAAGCTTTGCTTTTGCCGAACTTTAAGAGTTTTAAGACCGAGGCAGTTCAGGGCCTAAACGATTTGTTAGTGGGAAGCAATTCCATGACTCGGTTTTCCAGCGGCCAATAGCGACATAAACAATTAACATGGGCCAACCTCTGGCTTACGCAGAATACATATTGGCTGGTTTTCTTGAAATGTCGTTGATTGAGGATGTAGAAGGCTTTATGCGACCTCGAGAGAAGTGGCCGATCAGCTCAGCTACATCGTGTATGGATAAATTGTAGCAAACACCGCATAGGAAAACACCCGTTCTCGTTCGCAGTGAGTCCACCAACTGTAAGCAAATCTTAAGTTGTGCGCTACCGCTTAACTTGGCAGACATAGCGATATCTTTGAATCGAATAAGCGCGCAATGACAAGCAGCATTCGCCAACGATACTCAGCAATTACAGTTAGTTTTGAAGTGTATGTCTGTTTTCAAATTTCCAACCGTTACCTTTTGGCTTGCTAACTGTTTGGAATCCTGTCCGAATACGCCTCAATTTGGGCTGAAAAATGCGCAATTCTGGCTGACGACGGTAACGAATATATAACGCTGGAGTTTCTAGCCTCAGGTCTATAACTAGCAGAATACAGTCCCACTCTTTGACTAAGCGGAACCGGAAACTAGCATATCAGCACGTACTATACACATCTTAATTTGTTAGCAACAACCCAAGGGATTTCCAGGTGGTCCTGCGGGATGGGCTGCGCGCGGCTGATCCAGGGTCGCATCTGGCGGTCGTGAGTTCAAGTCTCAATATGTTATTAAAGGGGTTATTCTCGAACGGCTTGGGGGTCGAATAACTTCTCCCCCGATTGAGATTGGAACTCGGGCCGGGAAGAAAATCCCAGCCACGCCGAACATTTTTGTTGCTTTAATTAATCGATTGACTTATTTAGTTCTAATTTTTTTTTGGGTTTTTTTTAAGCCGCTTTGGTTTATTTTTTATTTTTTTATTGATTGATTGATTTTTTAAATTTCTTTTTCTTTTTATTTCTTGGTCTTCTTGGTTTTTTTTTTCCAAGCTGTTTGGTGCCGCAGTAGTATTTCTTAAATTGATTGACTGATTTTTGGATTTTTTGGATTTTTTGCAATTTGTTTGTATTTTGCTGTCGCTGTTGTGGTTGATGTTTCGGGTAAACGTTTCCCGTATTGCCGTCCATCTACAGATTTATTTTCTGCGTTATCGAGACTTGTTTGCTTTCAGTCTAAGCTTTGCTTTTGCCGAACTTTAAGAGTTTTAAGACCGAGGCAGTTCAGGGCCTAAACGATTTGTTAGTGGGAAGCAATTCCATGACTCGGTTTTCCAGCGGCCAATAGCGACATAAACAATTAACATGGGCCAACCTCTGGCTTACGCAGAATACATATTGGCTGGTTTTCTTGAAATGTCGTTGATTGAGGATGTAGAAGGCTTTATGCGACCTCGAGAGAAGTGGCCGATCAGCTCAGCTACATCGTGTATGGATAAATTGTAGCAAACACCGCATAGGAAAACACCCGTTCTCGTTCGCAGTGAGTCCACCAACTGTAAGCAAATCTTAAGTTGTGCGCTACCGCTTAACTTGGCAGACATAGCGATATCTTTGAATCGAATAAGCGCGCAATGACAAGCAGCATTCGCCAACGATACTCAGCAATTACAGTTAGTTTTGAAGTGTATGTCTGTTTTCAAATTTCCAACCGTTACCTTTTGGCTTGCTAACTGTTTGGAATCCTGTCCGAATACGCCTCAATTTGGGCTGAAAAATGCGCAATTCTGGCTGACGACGGTAACGAATATATAACGCTGGAGTTTCTAGCCTCAGGTCTATAACTAGCAGAATACAGTCCCACTCTTTGACTAAGCGGAACCGGAAACTAGCATATCAGCACGTACTATACACATCTTAATTTGTTAGCAACAACCCAAGGGATTTCCAGGTGGTCCTGCGGGATGGGCTGCGCGCGGCTGATCCAGGGTCGCATCTGGCGGTCGTGAGTTCAAGTCTCAATATGTTATTAAAGGGGTTATTCTCGAACGGCTTGGGGGTCGAATAACTTCTCCCCCGATTGAGATTGGAACTCGGGCCGGGAAGAAAATCCCAGCCACGCCGAACATTTTTGTTGCTTTAATTAATCGATTGACTTATTTAGTTCTAATTTTTTTTTGGGTTTTTTTTAAGCCGCTTTGGTTTATTTTTTATTTTTTTATTGATTGATTGATTTTTTAAATTTCTTTTTCTTTTTATTTCTTGGTCTTCTTGGTTTTTTTTTTCCAAGCTGTTTGGTGCCGCAGTAGTATTTCTTAAATTGATTGACTGATTTTTGGATTTTTTGGATTTTTTGCAATTTGTTTGTATTTTGCTGTCGCTGTTGTGGTTGATGTTTCGGGTAAACGTTTCCCGTATTGCCGTCCATCTACAGATTTATTTTCTGCGTTATCGAGACTTGTTTGCTTTCAGTCTAAGCTTTGCTTTTGCCGAACTTTAAGAGTTTTAAGACCGAGGCAGTTCAGGGCCTAAACGATTTGTTAGTGGGAAGCAATTCCATGACTCGGTTTTCCAGCGGCCAATAGCGACATAAACAATTAACATGGGCCAACCTCTGGCTTACGCAGAATACATATTGGCTGGTTTTCTTGAAATGTCGTTGATTGAGGATGTAGAAGGCTTTATGCGACCTCGAGAGAAGTGGCCGATCAGCTCAGCTACATCGTGTATGGATAAATTGTAGCAAACACCGCATAGGAAAACACCCGTTCTCGTTCGCAGTGAGTCCACCAACTGTAAGCAAATCTTAAGTTGTGCGCTACCGCTTAACTTGGCAGACATAGCGATATCTTTGAATCGAATAAGCGCGCAATGACAAGCAGCATTCGCCAACGATACTCAGCAATTACAGTTAGTTTTGAAGTGTATGTCTGTTTTCAAATTTCCAACCGTTACCTTTTGGCTTGCTAACTGTTTGGAATCCTGTCCGAATACGCCTCAATTTGGGCTGAAAAATGCGCAATTCTGGCTGACGACGGTAACGAATATATAACGCTGGAGTTTCTAGCCTCAGGTCTATAACTAGCAGAATACAGTCCCACTCTTTGACTAAGCGGAACCGGAAACTAGCATATCAGCACGTACTATACACATCTTAATTTGTTAGCAACAACCCAAGGGATTTCCAGGTGGTCCTGCGGGATGGGCTGCGCGCGGCTGATCCAGGGTCGCATCTGGCGGTCGTGAGTTCAAGTCTCAATATGTTATTAAAGGGGTTATTCTCGAACGGCTTGGGGGTCGAATAACTTCTCCCCCGATTGAGATTGGAACTCGGGCCGGGAAGAAAATCCCAGCCACGCCGAACATTTTTGTTGCTTTAATTAATCGATTGACTTATTTAGTTCTAATTTTTTTTTGGGTTTTTTTTAAGCCGCTTTGGTTTATTTTTTATTTTTTTATTGATTGATTGATTTTTTAAATTTCTTTTTCTTTTTATTTCTTGGTCTTCTTGGTTTTTTTTTTCCAAGCTGTTTGGTGCCGCAGTAGTATTTCTTAAATTGATTGACTGATTTTTGGATTTTTTGGATTTTTTGCAATTTGTTTGTATTTTGCTGTCGCTGTTGTGGTTGATGTTTCGGGTAAACGTTTCCCGTATTGCCGTCCATCTACAGATTTATTTTCTGCGTTATCGAGACTTGTTTGCTTTCAGTCTAAGCTTTGCTTTTGCCGAACTTTAAGAGTTTTAAGACCGAGGCAGTTCAGGGCCTAAACGATTTGTTAGTGGGAAGCAATTCCATGACTCGGTTTTCCAGCGGCCAATAGCGACATAAACAATTAACATGGGCCAACCTCTGGCTTACGCAGAATACATATTGGCTGGTTTTCTTGAAATGTCGTTGATTGAGGATGTAGAAGGCTTTATGCGACCTCGAGAGAAGTGGCCGATCAGCTCAGCTACATCGTGTATGGATAAATTGTAGCAAACACCGCATAGGAAAACACCCGTTCTCGTTCGCAGTGAGTCCACCAACTGTAAGCAAATCTTAAGTTGTGCGCTACCGCTTAACTTGGCAGACATAGCGATATCTTTGAATCGAATAAGCGCGCAATGACAAGCAGCATTCGCCAACGATACTCAGCAATTACAGTTAGTTTTGAAGTGTATGTCTGTTTTCAAATTTCCAACCGTTACCTTTTGGCTTGCTAACTGTTTGGAATCCTGTCCGAATACGCCTCAATTTGGGCTGAAAAATGCGCAATTCTGGCTGACGACGGTAACGAATATATAACGCTGGAGTTTCTAGCCTCAGGTCTATAACTAGCAGAATACAGTCCCACTCTTTGACTAAGCGGAACCGGAAACTAGCATATCAGCACGTACTATACACATCTTAATTTGTTAGCAACAACCCAAGGGATTTCCAGGTGGTCCTGCGGGATGGGCTGCGCGCGGCTGATCCAGGGTCGCATCTGGCGGTCGTGAGTTCAAGTCTCAATATGTTATTAAAGGGGTTATTCTCGAACGGCTTGGGGGTCGAATAACTTCTCCCCCGATTGAGATTGGAACTCGGGCCGGGAAGAAAATCCCAGCCACGCCGAACATTTTTGTTGCTTTAATTAATCGATTGACTTATTTAGTTCTAATTTTTTTTTGGGTTTTTTTTAAGCCGCTTTGGTTTATTTTTTATTTTTTTATTGATTGATTGATTTTTTAAATTTCTTTTTCTTTTTATTTCTTGGTCTTCTTGGTTTTTTTTTTCCAAGCTGTTTGGTGCCGCAGTAGTATTTCTTAAATTGATTGACTGATTTTTGGATTTTTTGGATTTTTTGCAATTTGTTTGTATTTTGCTGTCGCTGTTGTGGTTGATGTTTCGGGTAAACGTTTCCCGTATTGCCGTCCATCTACAGATTTATTTTCTGCGTTATCGAGACTTGTTTGCTTTCAGTCTAAGCTTTGCTTTTGCCGAACTTTAAGAGTTTTAAGACCGAGGCAGTTCAGGGCCTAAACGATTTGTTAGTGGGAAGCAATTCCATGACTCGGTTTTCCAGCGGCCAATAGCGACATAAACAATTAACATGGGCCAACCTCTGGCTTACGCAGAATACATATTGGCTGGTTTTCTTGAAATGTCGTTGATTGAGGATGTAGAAGGCTTTATGCGACCTCGAGAGAAGTGGCCGATCAGCTCAGCTACATCGTGTATGGATAAATTGTAGCAAACACCGCATAGGAAAACACCCGTTCTCGTTCGCAGTGAGTCCACCAACTGTAAGCAAATCTTAAGTTGTGCGCTACCGCTTAACTTGGCAGACATAGCGATATCTTTGAATCGAATAAGCGCGCAATGACAAGCAGCATTCGCCAACGATACTCAGCAATTACAGTTAGTTTTGAAGTGTATGTCTGTTTTCAAATTTCCAACCGTTACCTTTTGGCTTGCTAACTGTTTGGAATCCTGTCCGAATACGCCTCAATTTGGGCTGAAAAATGCGCAATTCTGGCTGACGACGGTAACGAATATATAACGCTGGAGTTTCTAGCCTCAGGTCTATAACTAGCAGAATACAGTCCCACTCTTTGACTAAGCGGAACCGGAAACTAGCATATCAGCACGTACTATACACATCTTAATTTGTTAGCAACAACCCAAGGGATTTCCAGGTGGTCCTGCGGGATGGGCTGCGCGCGGCTGATCCAGGGTCGCATCTGGCGGTCGTGAGTTCAAGTCTCAATATGTTATTAAAGGGGTTATTCTCGAACGGCTTGGGGGTCGAATAACTTCTCCCCCGATTGAGATTGGAACTCGGGCCGGGAAGAAAATCCCAGCCACGCCGAACATTTTTGTTGCTTTAATTAATCGATTGACTTATTTAGTTCTAATTTTTTTTTGGGTTTTTTTTAAGCCGCTTTGGTTTATTTTTTATTTTTTTATTGATTGATTGATTTTTTAAATTTCTTTTTCTTTTTATTTCTTGGTCTTCTTGGTTTTTTTTTTCCAAGCTGTTTGGTGCCGCAGTAGTATTTCTTAAATTGATTGACTGATTTTTGGATTTTTTGGATTTTTTGCAATTTGTTTGTATTTTGCTGTCGCTGTTGTGGTTGATGTTTCGGGTAAACGTTTCCCGTATTGCCGTCCATCTACAGATTTATTTTCTGCGTTATCGAGACTTGTTTGCTTTCAGTCTAAGCTTTGCTTTTGCCGAACTTTAAGAGTTTTAAGACCGAGGCAGTTCAGGGCCTAAACGATTTGTTAGTGGGAAGCAATTCCATGACTCGGTTTTCCAGCGGCCAATAGCGACATAAACAATTAACATGGGCCAACCTCTGGCTTACGCAGAATACATATTGGCTGGTTTTCTTGAAATGTCGTTGATTGAGGATGTAGAAGGCTTTATGCGACCTCGAGAGAAGTGGCCGATCAGCTCAGCTACATCGTGTATGGATAAATTGTAGCAAACACCGCATAGGAAAACACCCGTTCTCGTTCGCAGTGAGTCCACCAACTGTAAGCAAATCTTAAGTTGTGCGCTACCGCTTAACTTGGCAGACATAGCGATATCTTTGAATCGAATAAGCGCGCAATGACAAGCAGCATTCGCCAACGATACTCAGCAATTACAGTTAGTTTTGAAGTGTATGTCTGTTTTCAAATTTCCAACCGTTACCTTTTGGCTTGCTAACTGTTTGGAATCCTGTCCGAATACGCCTCAATTTGGGCTGAAAAATGCGCAATTCTGGCTGACGACGGTAACGAATATATAACGCTGGAGTTTCTAGCCTCAGGTCTATAACTAGCAGAATACAGTCCCACTCTTTGACTAAGCGGAACCGGAAACTAGCATATCAGCACGTACTATACACATCTTAATTTGTTAGCAACAACCCAAGGGATTTCCAGGTGGTCCTGCGGGATGGGCTGCGCGCGGCTGATCCAGGGTCGCATCTGGCGGTCGTGAGTTCAAGTCTCAATATGTTATTAAAGGGGTTATTCTCGAACGGCTTGGGGGTCGAATAACTTCTCCCCCGATTGAGATTGGAACTCGGGCCGGGAAGAAAATCCCAGCCACGCCGAACATTTTTGTTGCTTTAATTAATCGATTGACTTATTTAGTTCTAATTTTTTTTTGGGTTTTTTTTAAGCCGCTTTGGTTTATTTTTTATTTTTTTATTGATTGATTGATTTTTTAAATTTCTTTTTCTTTTTATTTCTTGGTCTTCTTGGTTTTTTTTTTCCAAGCTGTTTGGTGCCGCAGTAGTATTTCTTAAATTGATTGACTGATTTTTGGATTTTTTGGATTTTTTGCAATTTGTTTGTATTTTGCTGTCGCTGTTGTGGTTGATGTTTCGGGTAAACGTTTCCCGTATTGCCGTCCATCTACAGATTTATTTTCTGCGTTATCGAGACTTGTTTGCTTTCAGTCTAAGCTTTGCTTTTGCCGAACTTTAAGAGTTTTAAGACCGAGGCAGTTCAGGGCCTAAACGATTTGTTAGTGGGAAGCAATTCCATGACTCGGTTTTCCAGCGGCCAATAGCGACATAAACAATTAACATGGGCCAACCTCTGGCTTACGCAGAATACATATTGGCTGGTTTTCTTGAAATGTCGTTGATTGAGGATGTAGAAGGCTTTATGCGACCTCGAGAGAAGTGGCCGATCAGCTCAGCTACATCGTGTATGGATAAATTGTAGCAAACACCGCATAGGAAAACACCCGTTCTCGTTCGCAGTGAGTCCACCAACTGTAAGCAAATCTTAAGTTGTGCGCTACCGCTTAACTTGGCAGACATAGCGATATCTTTGAATCGAATAAGCGCGCAATGACAAGCAGCATTCGCCAACGATACTCAGCAATTACAGTTAGTTTTGAAGTGTATGTCTGTTTTCAAATTTCCAACCGTTACCTTTTGGCTTGCTAACTGTTTGGAATCCTGTCCGAATACGCCTCAATTTGGGCTGAAAAATGCGCAATTCTGGCTGACGACGGTAACGAATATATAACGCTGGAGTTTCTAGCCTCAGGTCTATAACTAGCAGAATACAGTCCCACTCTTTGACTAAGCGGAACCGGAAACTAGCATATCAGCACGTACTATACACATCTTAATTTGTTAGCAACAACCCAAGGGATTTCCAGGTGGTCCTGCGGGATGGGCTGCGCGCGGCTGATCCAGGGTCGCATCTGGCGGTCGTGAGTTCAAGTCTCAATATGTTATTAAAGGGGTTATTCTCGAACGGCTTGGGGGTCGAATAACTTCTCCCCCGATTGAGATTGGAACTCGGGCCGGGAAGAAAATCCCAGCCACGCCGAACATTTTTGTTGCTTTAATTAATCGATTGACTTATTTAGTTCTAATTTTTTTTTGGGTTTTTTTTAAGCCGCTTTGGTTTATTTTTTATTTTTTTATTGATTGATTGATTTTTTAAATTTCTTTTTCTTTTTATTTCTTGGTCTTCTTGGTTTTTTTTTTCCAAGCTGTTTGGTGCCGCAGTAGTATTTCTTAAATTGATTGACTGATTTTTGGATTTTTTGGATTTTTTGCAATTTGTTTGTATTTTGCTGTCGCTGTTGTGGTTGATGTTTCGGGTAAACGTTTCCCGTATTGCCGTCCATCTACAGATTTATTTTCTGCGTTATCGAGACTTGTTTGCTTTCAGTCTAAGCTTTGCTTTTGCCGAACTTTAAGAGTTTTAAGACCGAGGCAGTTCAGGGCCTAAACGATTTGTTAGTGGGAAGCAATTCCATGACTCGGTTTTCCAGCGGCCAATAGCGACATAAACAATTAACATGGGCCAACCTCTGGCTTACGCAGAATACATATTGGCTGGTTTTCTTGAAATGTCGTTGATTGAGGATGTAGAAGGCTTTATGCGACCTCGAGAGAAGTGGCCGATCAGCTCAGCTACATCGTGTATGGATAAATTGTAGCAAACACCGCATAGGAAAACACCCGTTCTCGTTCGCAGTGAGTCCACCAACTGTAAGCAAATCTTAAGTTGTGC
>NW_028301536.1:40240000-40246328 GCF_042242905.1 Orbicella faveolata | reverse complement strand
CTAACCCTAACCCTAACCCTAACCCTAACCCTAACCCTAACCCTAACCCTAACCCTAACCCTAACCCTAACCCTAACCCTAACCCTAACCCTAACCCTAACCCTAACCCTAACCCTAACCCTAACCCTAACCCTAACCCTAACCCTAACCCTAACCCTAACCCTAACCCTAACCCTAACCCTAACCCTAACCCTAACCCTAACCCTAACCCTAACCCTAACCCTAACCCTAACCCTAACCCTAACCCTAACCCTAACCCTAACCCTAACCCTAACCCTAACCCTAACCCTAACCCTAACCCTAACCCTAACCCTAACCCTAACCCTAACCCTAACCCTAACCCTAACCCTAACCCTAACCCTAACCCTAACCCTAACCCTAACCCTAACCCTAACCCTAACCCTAACCCTAACCCTAACCCTAACCCTAACCCTAACCCTAACCCTAACCCTAACCCTAACCCTAACCCTAACCCTAACCCTAACCCTAACCCTAACCCTAACCCTAACCCTAACCCTAACCCTAACCCTAACCCTAACCCTAACCCTAACCCTAACCCTAACCCTAACCCTAACCCTAACCCTAACCCTAACCCTAACCCTAACCCTAACCCTAACCCTAACCCTAACCCTAACCCTAACCCTAACCCTAACCCTAACCCTAACCCTAACCCTAACCCTAACCCTAACCCTAACCCTAACCCTAACCCTAACCCTAACCCTAACCCTAACCCTAACCCTAACCCTAACCCTAACCCTAACCCTAACCCTAACCCTAACCCTAACCCTAACCCTAACCCTAACCCTAACCCTAACCCTAACCCTAACCCTAACCCTAACCCTAACCCTAACCCTAACCCTAACCCTAACCCTAACCCTAACCCTAACCCTAACCCTAACCCTAACCCTAACCCTAACCCTAACCCTAACCCTAACCCTAACCCTAACCCTAACCCTAACCCTAACCCTAACCCTAACCCTAACCCTAACCCTAACCCTAACCCTAACCCTAACCCTAACCCTAACCCTAACCCTAACCCTAACCCTAACCCTAACCCTAACCCTAACCCTAACCCTAACCCTAACCCTAACCCTAACCCTAACCCTAACCCTAACCCTAACCCTAACCCTAACCCTAACCCTAACCCTAACCCTAACCCTAACCCTAACCCTAACCCTAACCCTAACCCTAACCCTAACCCTAACCCTAACCCTAACCCTAACCCTAACCCTAACCCTAACCCTAACCCTAACCCTAACCCTAACCCTAACCCTAACCCTAACCCTAACCCTAACCCTAACCCTAACCCTAACCCTAACCCTAACCCTAACCCTAACCCTAACCCTAACCCTAACCCTAACCCTAACCCTAACCCTAACCCTAACCCTAACCCTAACCCTAACCCTAACCCTAACCCTAACCCTAACCCTAACCCTAACCCTAACCCTAACCCTAACCCTAACCCTAACCCTAACCCTAACCCTAACCCTAACCCTAACCCTAACCCTAACCCTAACCCTAACCCTAACCCTAACCCTAACCCTAACCCTAACCCTAACCCTAACCCTAACCCTAACCCTAACCCTAACCCTAACCCTAACCCTAACCCTAACCCTAACCCTAACCCTAACCCTAACCCTAACCCTAACCCTAACCCTAACCCTAACCCTAACCCTAACCCTAACCCTAACCCTAACCCTAACCCTAACCCTAACCCTAACCCTAACCCTAACCCTAACCCTAACCCTAACCCTAACCCTAACCCTAACCCTAACCCTAACCCTAACCCTAACCCTAACCCTAACCCTAACCCTAACCCTAACCCTAACCCTAACCCTAACCCTAACCCTAACCCTAACCCTAACCCTAACCCTAACCCTAACCCTAACCCTAACCCTAACCCTAACCCTAACCCTAACCCTAACCCTAACCCTAACCCTAACCCTAACCCTAACCCTAACCCTAACCCTAACCCTAACCCTAACCCTAACCCTAACCCTAACCCTAACCCTATACCCTAACCCTAACCCTAACCCTAACCCTAACCCTAACCCTAACCCTAACCCTAACCCTAACCCTAACCCTAACCCTAACCCTAACCCTAACCCTAACCCTAACCCTAACCCTAACCCTAACCCTAACCCTAACCCTAACCCTAACCCTAACCCTAACCCTAACCCTAACCCTAACCCTAACCCTAACCCTAACCCTAACCCTAACCCTAACCCTAACCCTAACCCTAACCCTAACCCTAACCCTAACCCTAACCCTAACCCTAACCCTAACCCTAACCCTAACCCTAACCCTAACCCTAACCCTAACCCTAACCCTAACCCTAACCCTAACCCTAACCCTAACCCTAACCCTAACCCTAACCCTAACCCTAACCCTAACCCTAACCCTAACCCTAACCCTAACCCTAACCCTAACCCTAACCCTAACCCTAACCCTAACCCTAACCCTAACCCTAACCCTAACCCTAACCCTAACCCTAACCCTAACCCTAACCCTAACCCTAACCCTAACCCTAACCCTAACCCTAACCCTAACCCTAACCCTAACCCTAACCCTAACCCTAACCCTAACCCTAACCCTAACCCTAACCCTAACCCTAACCCTAACCCTAACCCTAACCCTAACCCTAACCCTAACCCTAACCCTAACCCTAACCCTAACCCTAACCCTAACCCTAACCCTAACCCTAACCCTAACCCTAACCCTAACCCTAACCCTAACCCTAACCCTAACCCTAACCCTAACCCTAACCCTAACCCTAACCCTAACCCTAACCCTAACCCTAACCCTAACCCTAACCCTAACCCTAACCCTAACCCTAACCCTAACCCTAACCCTAACCCTAACCCTAACCCTAACCCTAACCCTAACCCTAACCCTAACCCTAACCCTAACCCTAACCCTAACCCTAACCCTAACCCTAACCCTAACCCTAACCCTAACCCTAACCCTAACCCTAACCCTAACCCTAACCCTAACCCTAACCCTAACCCTAACCCTAACCCTAACCCTAACCCTAACCCTAACCCTAACCCTAACCCTAACCCTAACCCTAACCCTAACCCTAACCCTAACCCTAACCCTAACCCTAACCCTAACCCTAACCCTAACCCTAACCCTAACCCTAACCCTAACCCTAACCCTAACCCTAACCCTAACCCTAACCCTAACCCTAACCCTAACCCTAACCCTAACCCTAACCCTAACCCTAACCCTAACCCTAACCCTAACCCTAACCCTAACCCTAACCCTAACCCTAACCCTAACCCTAACCCTAACCCTAACCCTAACCCTAACCCTAACCCTAACCCTAACCCTAACCCTAACCCTAACCCTAACCCTAACCCTAACCCTAACCCTAACCCTAACCCTAACCCTAACCCTAACCCTAACCCTAACCCTAACCCTAACCCTAACCCTAACCCTAACCCTAACCCTAACCCTAACCCTAACCCTAACCCTAACCCTAACCCTAACCCTAACCCTAACCCTAACCCTAACCCTAACCCTAACCCTAACCCTAACCCTAACCCTAACCCTAACCCTAACCCTAACCCTAACCCTAACCCTAACCCTAACCCTAACCCTAACCCTAACCCTAACCCTAACCCTAACCCTAACCCTAACCCTAACCCTAACCCTAACCCTAACCCTAACCCTAACCCTAACCCTAACCCTAACCCTAACCCTAACCCTAACCCTAACCCTAACCCTAACCCTAACCCTAACCCTAACCCTAACCCTAACCCTAACCCTAACCCTAACCCTAACCCTAACCCTAACCCTAACCCTAACCCTAACCCTAACCCTAACCCTAACCCTAACCCTAACCCTAACCCTAACCCTAACCCTAACCCTAACCCTAACCCTAACCCTAACCCTAACCCTAACCCTAACCCTAACCCTAACCCTAACCCTAACCCTAACCCTAACCCTAACCCTAACCCTAACCCTAACCCTAACCCTAACCCTAACCCTAACCCTAACCCTAACCCTAACCCTAACCCTAACCCTAACCCTAACCCTAACCCTAACCCTAACCCTAACCCTAACCCTAACCCTAACCCTAACCCTAACCCTAACCCTAACCCTAACCCTAACCCTAACCCTAACCCTAACCCTAACCCTAACCCTAACCCTAACCCTAACCCTAACCCTAACCCTAACCCTAACCCTAACCCTAACCCTAACCCTAACCCTAACCCTAACCCTAACCCTAACCCTAACCCTAACCCTAACCCTAACCCTAACCCTAACCCTAACCCTAACCCTAACCCTAACCCTAACCCTAACCCTAACCCTAACCCTAACCCTAACCCTAACCCTAACCCTAACCCTAACCCTAACCCTAACCCTAACCCTAACCCTAACCCTAACCCTAACCCTAACCCTAACCCTAACCCTAACCCTAACCCTAACCCTAACCCTAACCCTAACCCTAACCCTAACCCTAACCCTAACCCTAACCCTAACCCTAACCCTAACCCTAACCCTAACCCTAACCCTAACCCTAACCCTAACCCTAACCCTAACCCTAACCCTAACCCTAACCCTAACCCTAACCCTAACCCTAACCCTAACCCTAACCCTAACCCTAACCCTAACCCTAACCCTAACCCTAACCCTAACCCTAACCCTAACCCTAACCCTAACCCTAACCCTAACCCTAACCCTAACCCTAACCCTAACCCTAACCCTAACCCTAACCCTAACCCTAACCCTAACCCTAACCCTAACCCTAACCCTAACCCTAACCCTAACCCTAACCCTAACCCTAACCCTAACCCTAACCCTAACCCTAACCCTAACCCTAACCCTAACCCTAACCCTAACCCTAACCCTAACCCTAACCCTAACCCTAACCCTAACCCTAACCCTAACCCTAACCCTAACCCTAACCCTAACCCTAACCCTAACCCTAACCCTAACCCTAACCCTAACCCTAACCCTAACCCTAACCCTAACCCTAACCCTAACCCTAACCCTAACCCTAACCCTAACCCTAACCCTAACCCTAACCCTAACCCTAACCCTAACCCTAACCCTAACCCTAACCCTAACCCTAACCCTAACCCTAACCCTAACCCTAACCCTAACCCTAACCCTAACCCTAACCCTAACCCTAACCCTAACCCTAACCCTAACCCTAACCCTAACCCTAACCCTAACCCTAACCCTAACCCTAACCCTAACCCTAACCCTAACCCTAACCCTAACCCTAACCCTAACCCTAACCCTAACCCTAACCCTAACCCTAACCCTAACCCTAACCCTAACCCTAACCCTAACCCTAACCCTAACCCTAACCCTAACCCTAACCCTAACCCTAACCCTAACCCTAACCCTAACCCTAACCCTAACCCTAACCCTAACCCTAACCCTAACCCTAACCCTAACCCTAACCCTAACCCTAACCCTAACCCTAACCCTAACCCTAACCCTAACCCTAACCCTAACCCTAACCCTAACCCTAACCCTAACCCTAACCCTAACCCTAACCCTAACCCTAACCCTAACCCTAACCCTAACCCTAACCCTAACCCTAACCCTAACCCTAACCCTAACCCTAACCCTAACCCTAACCCTAACCCTAACCCTAACCCTAACCCTAACCCTAACCCTAACCCTAACCCTAACCCTAACCCTAACCCTAACCCTAACCCTAACCCTAACCCTAACCCTAACCCTAACCCTAACCCTAACCCTAACCCTAACCCTAACCCTAACCCTAACCCTAACCCTAACCCTAACCCTAACCCTAACCCTAACCCTAACCCTAACCCTAACCCTAACCCTAACCCTAACCCTAACCCTAACCCTAACCCTAACCCTAACCCTAACCCTAACCCTAACCCTAACCCTAACCCTAACCCTAACCCTAACCCTAACCCTAACCCTAACCCTAACCCTAACCCTAACCCTAACCCTAACCCTAACCCTAACCCTAACCCTAACCCTAACCCTAACCCTAACCCTAACCCTAACCCTAACCCTAACCCTAACCCTAACCCTAACCCTAACCCTAACCCTAACCCTAACCCTAACCCTAACCCTAACCCTAACCCTAACCCTAACCCTAACCCTAACCCTAACCCTAACCCTAACCCTAACCCTAACCCTAACCCTAACCCTAACCCTAACCCTAACCCTAACCCTAACCCTAACCCTAACCCTAACCCTAACCCTAACCCTAACCCTAACCCTAACCCTAACCCTAACCCTAACCCTAACCCTAACCCTAACCCTAACCCTAACCCTAACCCTAACCCTAACCCTAACCCTAACCCTAACCCTAACCCTAACCCTAACCCTA
>NW_028301536.1:39377500-39407500 GCF_042242905.1 Orbicella faveolata | reverse complement strand
GAATCTTTAAAATGGGGAATCTTTAAAAGCGGGAATCTTTAAAATGGGGAATCTTTAAAAGCGGGAATCTTTAAAATGAGGAATCTTTAAAAGCGGGAATCTTTAAAATGGGGAATCTTTAAAAGCGGGAATCTTTAAAAGCGGGAATCTTTAAAATGGGGAATCTTTTTTTAAAAGTGGGTGATTTCTTGTCAACCACTGTTTCGACTTTCCGGCCTTTGTCCTGTTTTTTGTGATAAAAACGGCTCCAAACGACCCTTCCCCTATCACATCTTGTTCGCCGAGATCATTCCACTTAAACTGTGGAAGACCTTCAAAGCGACCGATTCTTTCTTCTTTAAAGTGAATGCAATGAGCACTTTGAAATTGTCTTCGCATCACTGCATGGCGTAGAAAGAGGTATCATTAAGCACGCAATGACGGATTATACGCGAAATTCGCCGTCACATCGTTCGGGCATCGATCATCGAATTACTTTATTGCTGGATTTCAGTGTCACGCCATTCAAAATAAATCAAAATAAAAATCAAAACAGTGCAAATGATAAAGTCCAGAATCTTGAAGAGAAAGAAGGTAAATATGCAAAGACTTTCGCCAAGATTCAGGTCACAGCAATGTTTCTTACGCAAGATATGCGGAGAATTTTTTTACCCAAATTTATAGAGATTTTGACGGAGACGCCATGCTGGCGCCCATCCGGATGGCGGCCGGAAACCAACAGAAACATCTGTCACTGAGTTGTGCTACAAACGCGTGAATTTATCTCTTCAGGAACTCAAAAACATTTTAAATTAATACTTTTTCTAATACATGAACTGTTCAGATAGCCAAATTCCCCGAAATAAGTCACTCTTTTAACCAACATGACAGCTTTCTTGCCCGTCATGTAAATGCCGCGTCACGCAAAAGCTTAGAAATTCAAGCGTAGTCTATTACAAAACCAAGAACCCACTTGGAGCAAAAATTTGTATGACTATTAGTTTTCAGCTGCTGTTACACATGAAAGTAAAATCTCAGGATGATTAATAGTTTTGTAGTTTGAATTTTAGCGACGTCATGTGAAAACCAGATTTAGGGGACTCTTGATTTATCGATTAAACAACCAAAAACGTGTTTTCCCTGCTATATATTTGTCGTTAAGTCGTAAGTCCTTCCATTAGCACATGATAAGGCTACGACAAATATCCATCGCTGCAAAACTAAACGTCAAAGTCCGGAGTTAGGATAAATCCAGGCGGTTCGATTCTTTGGTCGGTCTAGCGGATCTCAAAGAGTGAGAATCGAGATTTGAACCGCTCCACTATCCCGCTAAACTGATGTGCTTTAATAGCGTGCAATAAAATTACAATGAATAAATTCCACAACTGTCTCTGTACCTGTTGAGTTGATACATGTGACAGAATAAATAGCTTCCGGTGGGAAACTGAGAGATTCTCGTTCACTTTTCAGTAAAGATTAACGCTATTAAATATTCCCCACTTTAAAGATTCCCCGTTTTAAAGATTCCCGCTTTTAAAGATTCCCCGTTTTAAAGATTCCCGCTTTTAAAGATTCCCCATTTTAAAGATTCCCGCTTTTAAAGATTCCCCATTTTAAAGATTCACGCTTTTAAAGATTCCCCGTTTTAAAGATTCCCGCTTTTAAAGATTCCCCATTTTAAAGATTCCCGTTTTTAAAGATTCCTTATTTTAAAGATTCCCGCTTTTAAAGATTCCTCATTTTAAAGATTCCCGCTTTTAAAGATTCCCCATTTTAAAGATTCCCGCTTTTAAAGATTCCCCATTTTAAAGATTCCCGCTTTTAAAGATTCCCCATTTTAAAGATTCCCCGTTTTAAAGATTCCCGCTTTTAAAGATTCCCCGTTTTAAAGATTCCCGCTTTTAAAGATTCCTCGTTTTAAAGATTCCCGCTTTCAAAGATTCACCATTTTAAAGATTCCCGCTTTTAAAGATTCCCTATTTTAAAGATTCCCCGTTCCCCGTTCCCCGTTCCCCGTTCCCCATTACCATTCCCCGATTCCCATTCCCCGATTCCCCGATTCCCCGATTCCCCGATTCCCCGATTCCCCGTTCCCCCTTTTAAAGATAGCCACCCCTCATTTGTGCTTTTTCAAAATTTTCATAATGAAAAAAACATCAAAGACGCCGGTGTGCTTGAATGGGGCTGACCGATTTTTCCAAATTTCGAAAAAACAAAGGAGCCCGCCACCAAAGCTGTCAACGGTTGTCAAAATTGACTCCCAATAACTGAAATGCGACCGTAAATTTTATTTATCAATTTCATTTCCGGTCTTGCAATTTGATTCAATTGGTCTGTAATGACCAGACCCTAGTTTCAAATTTTGGGGGTTTTTTAGCCGGCAAAGATGAAAACATTTCCCAAGTGCGACCCATACCTAATTATCAAAAGCGCATTTTTAATACAACGGAAAACGTAAGTATATAATCCGGTTTTTTTCGGCTCTTGTTTGAAGCGTGAGCGTGACGCATAACAGGACCTTGTCATCTGAAAAAAGCGCTTTTATAGTCTCCTGGAATGTTGACAATCGTAGATGTTTGGGAAAAGGAATGAGGTACAAAATTGACAATTTTGAAAAGTATTAATTACAAGATGGCTTGATATCTCAATGCCCTTCGATCATCGCGGACATCGCAAATAAAAAACCCCATAGTTCAAGCTTTGTTGGCGGGTTGTTGTTACCTGGTCGTAGCGATCGCTGATGGAGGACCAAGTTCGGTACTCCGAGTGTCCGACCAATTCGGGTATTCCAGCTATTTCCATCACGAATGACGAAAACCCAGAGATCATTCAGCAGGTTTTAAATGTAAACTACATTTTAGTGTTTGGTTCGTCCGAATGATTTGTTGTGCTTAAACATAGTTAATGGAGGGAGACTATTATACGGACTCCTACCGTTCGTGACATTTGCACGTTTTTCCGCTCTCTTTTGAATTTCGTCTCTCAACCTTTTTGTTTCACATTTCGTCTCTGAAGAACAGGTTAGGTGTACCGTAAATCCTCGAATTAGTGCCTCCCCTCAGATAAGCGCCGCCTTCGGAAAAACGCCCCTCATATCGGCCAAAATTTAAAATAAGCGCCTCCCGTCGAATCCCCTCCCCCTCTTTAGAGGAAGGGAACATTAGATGTACAGTTTTGGTCGTGTTCAATCACAAGCAAGTGATCATCGACTCATTCAAGCACTGCACATTGACCGTCGTGGTAGTGAAGATTTTCTGATTCATTGCCTAAAGCCCAACCAACCATCTGCTTAAGAGGTTATATTACATAGTTCTTCAAGAGAGACAGGATCCTCCTGACACTTCTGATCATATTTCACCACGATTTCGGAAATATCTAATAAGTGGCCCCCTCGATTAAGCGCCTATAAGCTAAAATCAAGTTATAAGCGCTTAAAGCTGAAATCAAGGGTGTTTTAAGCAGGTCACATTGTTGCTATGGTAAGCTACTGTGCCACAAAATTGACCTCAACATGGTCACTAATGGTTGGGCAGTTTTTGATACCATGATTTTGGCATCAACCGATAAAGAGTGGTTATAATGATCCATCAAAATCTAAGTCTTGGAAAGTACTGGGAACTCTTTCGAGCCACCTTAAATACTTTTTTTATCCTATATTACGATCATTTTGTGTACCGATGACAGCATTTTTGTTTATTTGTGAAGACTTAGCCGTTTAAGGTAGTCCTTTACATAAGCCAGTGCTGACGATCTCATTATAAAACGTAGATGGAAAAGACTAGATGTTCAACGAAAATTGTGAACAGCTGTCATTGTCTATAAATCACGAAATGGTCTTGTTCCTGATTATCTCCGATCAATGTTCGCCAACTGATCTATTTTACACATATATTTATGAATGGCGAAAATAAAACAAACAAACAAAAATTCAATTCAATTGAGACAAAAGGGGTCGTTTGGTTTGCAAAGGCGAAAATGGTTTGTGATATCCAATAGTTTGTGGGATTTGGTGCTCTTCAACCACTACAACCAATAGGCCATTCAAGGGTTACCTTGTCTCTGGTTCAAAGGGAATCCTTGTGCAAAACTTTCAAATGAACATACTTTCACAAGATCCTTCTCCGTGGCAGCACCAACACTATAGAATGTTCTACCATTTGAAATACGAAATAGTTCGTCTGTGTCCGTCTTTAAAAATGGACTCAAAACGTTTCTTTTTAAAAACGCTTTTTTACAATTTGGTTCAGACCGGTGTTTTTAACCACCTGGTGTTTTTAGCTTTTCTCGGATATTGTAAAGTGCCTTAGAACATTAGGATACTGCAGCTATATGAATCTTTTACTATCATCATCATCAGCAGCAGCAGCCGTAGGAGCATCGTCATCATCATCATCATTATTATTACTATTATTATTAAAGGTTTCGCACAGACAAAAGGCAACTCGGAAATGGCTTATTTTCCTAGCCGTTTCCTTTTCTGAAACAGATAACATCATGTTTCTAAAACGTTTCTAAAATGCCCGTTCTTTTTGTAGACAACGATGAAAAGACTGGAGGCAAAACTAGCTCACTCGCTGTAACTACTGCGGCTCCAGGCCCTACAACCCCTGGTTCTGAAGTGTGGTGGAATGTTCGACTTCCTAAGAACATTGTTCCGGAACATTACGATGTTCGTCTTTACATTGATCTCGAGAATTCAGAGTTCTTTGGAAATGTAGCCATTCGGGTTAATGTGTCATCATCAACTGAGAATGTACTGGTTCATGTCAACAAGATGAATATTACGTCCGCTTCTGTGGAGAAGGCTTCAGGTGGAGGTTAGTAAGACACTTGTTCACTTCTTTGGTTTCTGTAAAAATATGAGATCATTAATTTCTGATAATTAGGGCGTCTTAACCTACCCCAAGTTGTAGATTTGCTCTCTGGTGTCAGTTTATGATCACCGCCCTAGTAGCCCGGACATCAGCAAACCAAAGATCACGATGTAGAGAAGAGGGAAATTGCATTGGTGCACATCATGTTGACAAGAAGAACCGGCCGGCTAAAAACTACTCACAGGAAGGAGATCTTAATCTTGTGTCACTGGAGTAGAGGAAGGAGAAGAAATAATTGCTACACCATGAGAAAGAGCTGTATCAGACGGCATGTTCTGGGAATATGGTCAGGTTAAAAATAACACAAGGCTAAATGCCAGCGAATCATTCACCATGTCAAACGATTCGCGATCCCCGCTATAAGGTGAAAAGAACGTTCGTCAAGGGTGCAACTTTTAAAAGTAGAATGGCCCGTGCTGTTGTTACAGCTCTTTTACCCTGATGAAGACTGCTGTAGGCAGCGAAATAAAGGTTTGTTACGAAATTATGTAGTTTGTCTTCATTTGTGATGAAGTGAGGTATTCTTCGGCCTCGCGGGGGATTTTCATGAAAAGAGACTCCAAAATCAGACTCGTATTGTTTTCAAACATAATCTGGGCATAACAAAGCTGCATGTAGCTCTTTATCATCGATGCCGTAGATTTAATCAGATGGCAAAATAAGCCTACCGTCCGAAGTCGAGGTCGTATCATGAGCCCCTGAAGGAGCAGCCGCTGGGATCTTGGCCACTACAATATCCTTGAAGGGTGAAGGGCTGCAAAACACCGCTTCAATGTTTGAGAGTTCCTTTTGTAAGTCGAGCCCTGGGAAAAGATCTGATTCCTCTGACTGGGTGATGGCTAGGGGTTCTTCACAGCCATGCTTAGGGCGGGAAATTACACGCCTGACGATGATCTTGTGGCCCACGACGAAACCCATGTCAGCCAAATCTTGCTCGGTTATATGGCAACGAAGAAGGATTTAGAAGTGATCTGGTTCTGCCCTAGCACGTCCATTACGTCTTCAGGGATGTCGCTAGGACGACAGAATTTGGAAAGTGGACGGCTTTTGATGCTTTTTTTTTGGTGGGGGGGGGGGGGGGGTTGGAGGAATATTGAAAATGGATACTGCTAAGCTAAAAACGAGCAGTGGAAAACTACAAAGCGAGCGACCTCACGCAAACACGATATCGGTCCGAAAATGATCAACTACCTCTTTTACTGCTTGGTTGAAATCCAATACTATAGATAAAAAGCAAAGCAACATCAAAATAGAATGATAATTATTGGAAATCGGTGAGACCATCAACTGCAGCTGATGAAAGTAATAATCTTTAATGACCACCAATCGGGATTAGGAAATTTAAAGACGAGTTACATTTGAAATTGGGAAATCTGTAAAATTAAACTACAGCCAAGTGGTCAAGAGAGCAGCAAATAAATTACGATTTTTAGAAAGATCACGAGGTTTATTTTCACAAATCAATTGTAAAACATGTTTCGATGCGACTCACATCCTCGTCAGTTTGAGAGAAACCGTTTGATAGAGAGGTTTCATTCATTAACAATTCTTCACAGTTCACGAAAAATACGATTGTAATACAATTTTAACACATTTTTAAGTGGAAAAATAATTTTGGCGGGCGAAATGGTGAATGTAACGGGTACTGATATTTGTACATTTAATTTTTCCGTTGTCTTATTTCTTAGCACTGAATCTGCTTTTCTTTGTTTCCAAACTACAAAGATCCACTTGAGATTAAGCGAAAGTTCTGGTTTGAGAAGAATCAGTTCTATGTGATGATCATGGAGTCAGCTTTGGAGAAAGGTCAATATACTATCAAGATGGACTTCAGGGCATGGCTCACAAATGACCTGGCAGGATTGTACAAAAGCAGCTACAAAAGAAAGAATGGGAAAGAAGTGTATGTTACGTATATTAACAATACATTTATAAAACTCCTAGAGCACTTACAGTCTTATTTTCTCTCCTACGCCCGAAAGGGAGAACAGTGGGAGGGTACAAGTAGACTTTGGGTCGAGGCAAGGGTAATACTCACAAAGAAAAAAAAATCATTAAATCCTTTCCTTCTGTACCACCTCTTTATGATAAACGCTGGTCTGATCTTAGGAGAAAACAGCATTTAATTGCAAGCTGTCGAAGCATAGTGCTTCGGGAAGCTACCAGGTTCATTGGGAGAGACTGGGGGAGATGTTGGCCTTCTTGATGGAAAGCCTTAATTTCTGTACTGTTTGGGCTGCTCTAAGTAGAGTATTCGTTTATAGTTCCTTATATTTTTCAAGATCCTTTAGGCAAAGAGCCCCATTGACCTCAAGCAGAGTTTCTGTTTTTATTTAAATACATTCAACAAATAGGTACGTCAATCTTCATGCACGTCGACTTCGAACAAGGTTACAGAAACTTGCAAAAAGTCGTGGAGAGTGTTCGGCATCATTCTTTCGTGTTAATGAACTTTTCATTGACACTAATAAACAGGTATTTTTTGCTCTTGAATGTCAAAAGTTGAAATTTAGTTAAGTAAAAAATTTCAGAACAGCAATTCGTGATAAAAGGGTAAAGGAAACTGGTTCGAAAAATCGAGGGTAAATTTCTCTTCACTGTTTTGGCCAAGGCAGCATGCACGTTTGTTTTCATTGTACACACATGATGTGAGTACATTTATATGTAAACCCCTCAATGGGATAGATATGGTCAATTGACTAACTAGTTGGAAAATTTTTGGTTGTTATAATTGTTATTTTGCATGCCTACAGGACCATAGCAGCCACACAGTTCCAACCCACAGATGCACGAAGAACGTTTCCTTGTTTTGATGAACCTGCATTGAAAGCAACTTTCACTGTGACTTTGGGACACCATCCTAGCTATATATCTATCTCTAATATGCCTATCGCCCGAACTGAAAAAGAGAATGAGTGGGAGTTGGACCATTTCAAGAAAACCCCAATAATGCCTACTTACTTACTTGCATTTGTGGTGTGTGACTTTAAAGGCAAGACTGAGAAATCCAAACGAGGCACCGAGGTCAGTAATGTTATGTATGGTCATGCATTATTTTACAGGAACTGTGATCATCTTGTCAGCACTACGGGAAACACAGGAATTCGGTAGAATGTTGTGAAGATAAACTATATAAACAAATGAAAATACGGTGGAAAATTAATTAAAACGTTATGAAAAATGGTCTAGCGATGCATTATTAGTAATACGGTGGACAAACTGTTCTGGATCGACGTTTTACGACAAAAATTAAAATAAGCAAAGCGATGCACATAATTTTGTGATTTTTAAAAAGGAAACAACATTTTCCTTTTACAAAACATATTTCGAAATTCCTATGTCATCTTCAGAAGCAAATGTTTGACGGTTGTACATTTGAATTTTCACTGTATACATGATTTTTTTATAGAATTACGCCATAAAATTTACGTTAACATTCTAAATATTGGAATACAATGGAAACAAAGGACTGCGCACGCGCCAACAAAAGTTTAAACAGTATAAAAAATTTAAATAAAATAAACAAAAAATGAAAAGGAATTAAAAAGAAAGAGGCAAACATAAGTGCCTCAGCTGTTGGTTTAGAGTTGGGATTTCCCCCTTAAACCTTAGTAAATTCCACCCATGGAAAGTTATTTTGATATAGTTCTCGTAACGAAGACTTCGTTACGTGCGTTACAGGGTATCTAACGTTACGCGTTACAGCGTATCTAAATTTGCGAACTGAATCACAAAAGTACAGAAAATTGCGTGATTTCTGAGAAAAAAGAGTTATGGTTTACATCGACATCGTGTTTGCATGTTACGTGTTTGTGGATTTTTTTTGCCTAAATTTGACGAGATGACATGAGGAAGGAGCGATAATCCTGTGATGCTACTACTGAAGGGTCATAAGGCCAACCAAGCGAAGTTCTTTCAAGCCGTTATACAAGAAAATGGCTAGCTCGTGGTAGATGAGCCCAAAAACAGGTCTTAAAACGTTTCTAAAAACACAAATAACAGTGTTTGAGGTTCTTGGCCGACAACGGTTTAACACAGCAGTATTTTGTGCAATTGTGACTTCTATGAAGCGTGAGCTGAAGGCAGCCATCTTCAAAACAGGCGGTAGACCAATCTAGAGGCAAGAACAGTTTAAAGACTTCAAAGAAGATATTTGATGTTCTTAAAGCAAATATGCTAGGTTTAAGAACATCAAATTTCCAGTTCAAAAATCATATTGAATTATTCTCAATTGTTTCAGACGAAACCCGTTAAAGCCAAAATAAAATTTGGAAAAGAAAACAGACAAAAACCCACTTAATACAATACAGGTTTATTTTCTATAAGCCCGTTTGTTTACAGAAAATTTTTCACGGACGAGTGCTATCCATCCGGGTATTCCCCTCGGACGTGCACTATGGGTTGATAGTGTCTCTCCGTGGATGAACACTATCGCGTCACGTGATCAATTTAAACCAATAAGAATCGGAGCAAATTTCGTGTTGAACTATAATCTGTGATAGATAGTGAGTAGCGTAGCAGTGTGCCCTTGTTACCAAAATGACGGCCGCTTCTTGGCCTTTTCGAAAAGTCTGTGAAGAGGATTTAGATAAAGTTGTGAATGACTGGTAGATTTATACTAAAACGATTAGATTATTCGCTCTTGATTTCTATGCGTGATAGTTGACTCGGGCTGCGCCCTCGTCAACTATCACGCTATAGAAATCTCGAGTTCATAATCTAATTGTTTCATAGAAACACGATTTTTAACCAATCAGCACGTGTATTTTCTTAGGACTGTTGTCTAATATTTAATACTATCACTATTATTGTACCTAGAAAACCTTATGTGTATATACCTGGACTGAACAGAAGCATCATGCCTCGTTTCCCATTTTGGTCCGGGTATTTTGATTTACGAAGTAAAGAGAAACGTGTTTTAGATTGTGATCTCTTCCAAGCCAAAGTTGACACGTTCCTGACATTTCTAACTGCTGTTCACTGCAGTTAGGCTCATTCTTCAAAGTATATCACAATTCAAGAAGCTTGGAATTTTGGCTATTATCCATTGTCATTTAATGGCTGTCGAAGAAAAAAAGCTATAGACCTTTCATTTTAAACAAGTGAGAAATGCCGGGATTTCATTTTAGCGTTGCATGTTCCAAATCAGTACAGACCTGCTATTGAAGAACTTTTTCAATAGTTTTTTTTTTTTTTTTTTTTTTTTTGTAGATGACATTTTATGCTCCACCAGACCAAATTGATCAAGTAGATTATGCAAAGGACGTTGGTGTCAGAATGTTAGATTACATGGAGGATTACTTCAGCATCGACTACCCCCTTCCAAAAGCTGGTAAGCATAATTCATCCTATGAGGTGTCCATAGCTTCCTTGCGGCTTCTTTGCTTTGAGTCATTCCGTAGAGCACTCGTGTAGTCAAGACGAGGTAGAGACGAGAAACACTGGCAGTTACACATCATCTGCTAGCCACAGAAATTCTATATTTAATTTATGCCCTCAGTACCTGGGGATGAAATGTCGTAACACACCTTAACTTTGAAATCGAAATATCTTAAATCCGAAACATATAACAGTCAAAGAACTTTTCATTTACAAATGAAACATCCTGGCTGCAGGCGTTCTCCCATGGACAACAGGCATTTAAAATAACTGAATTACTTTTAAAGAACTCTTAACGGCAAGCGACATCCTAAACAGTTTTCCACGTTTTTCTGCGCATAACCAAGATGCCACTTTCTGTCCAGGGACGTCCTGTTTATATTGTGAACTTTAAGACCACTCGCCTTGGGTCTGATCCTAAAACCTCTAACCACGTTAATGTTTTATTTTGCCCATATCTTTTGGAAGAATGTCTACGTCAACCACCTCTATACGGGTATCATTAAAAACCGATGGGCCCTACTCCTCATTCGGTTTTCTTGTCTGTGTTTCTGTAAATTCTTAAACGAAAGCAACGGTTAATCATTTGTCCAGTCGCCCTACATATCACCAGAATTCAGCGACTAAAGTTTTTTTTTTCTTAGATGTTTTCAAAGTAAATGTTATTTTAAAGTTATATTTTGAGGAAACTGTTCATCTAATGAACAATTCGGTTGCCTGTTTACTTTACCTATTTACCTTGAATACTTTTCTTACCATTAGAGACTGGAAGGCTTCCTACTTCGTATTGTTTAAAGCTTAAGCGACTAGCCATTTTTTGGTTTGCAGTTACTTCTAGGAATTTCCATTTCCATTTATTTTTATATTCCATCTCATCCCCTATCTGGTTAATCACTTGGATATGTTTTGATGTTTCAATGAGCGACTGGTTGTAACTTGAATTCATTTGCAATTTGGCAGACATGATTGCTATACCTGACTTTGCGGCCGGTGCTATGGAAAACTGGGGACTTATCACGTACCGAGAGACCGCGCTATTGTATGAGCCTGGGGCATCGTCCGAATCTAACAAGAAACGTGTAGCTTCAGTTGTATCCCATGAACTTGCTCATCAGGTAAGCCCTGCCTATAGCTGTGCATTATCGATGCATGACGAACTCGGGAAGTTAATTTGGAGAGCACTCATGAGTACCTCGATAATGTACGCTAGAGAATAGCAATCAATCGTAGAAAGTAACTCGCCCTTACAATTTTTAACCTTAAATGTAACTTTTAGTTAGCAGTGCAATTCAGCGTGTCTCTCAATCAGCTCATGATTATATTCTGCTGCAATTAAAACAGATTGTTTTCGAATGATGTGATATTTCAAAATAATTCAAAAATTGCTGAATCGTTGAATAAATCTTTTTCGTTTGCGTGGTGAATTTAGCAGAGAGTTAATTGGTGAAGTATCAATGAATCGCATGAATAAAAGTATCACATCACTGTTCCTTAATATTAAAGAAAGGAATTCAATTAATATTAAAGACAGGAATTCAAGCAGAACTCTTAACCAGTGGTCCCCCTGGAAAAACAAATCCATTCCGTATGAAGAAATTATGTGAACGATCAATGGTTCAGATGGCTTTTTGCCAGAGGAGCGTTTTAGAATCCTGCCTAGGAGTCGTGACTTACATCAAGTCCCGAGTAGTATGAGAAAAGGAAATAAACATCAAGTTGTTTTTATTTGCTCAATGGATGATTTCAAGGCACGTAGCAATCGTATTTCCAACCAAAACCTTTCGGAAACCGCTCAAAATCCTCCAAGATTCTGCGAAACAATACTTTGGCAACATTCGGTGAAAGTTGTGCCTAGTCATATGAGAAGGAAAGATAGAAAACTGGGAAACATTGCGGCTACTCACCAACTGACGTAGAGATTTGTACCGCCATGTTTCTGCTAAACTCGAATTTGTTTTACTCGAAATGTGATATTCAACGAAAGGGTAACAATTCTAAGCTGTTAAGCGCAGTTATTTTCATTAAAACTCGCGTTTCAAAGGAAAAAATCGATTATTGAATCCCGAGATGATTTCAGTGTCACTTCGTGAGATTGTTCCGAAAGCTTCCTAAGAGTCACGGACTGTCTTACTTACTTCTGATGACATACTGGTGACTGGCTAAAGCAATAACCACAGAAACGTGTATCTTGATCTTGACCTCCTTTTGGTCAGATAGCAAATTATTGTCCTGTCATTTCACAGGATACTATCATGCGAAATCCCACATGCTATTTGGCAAGCAATAAGGCCTCACTATGGCTTCCAGTCTACTGGGGCACATTTTCTCGATTTTTCTTGATTTTTCTAACATTATATCCTTGAAAGACGGGACATAAATGAATGACTTTTCTAGCAAGGCAAGTCCCTCCAGGTGGAGTCCCGTGAGTGTTAACTCTCCTTAAATAGAATCTTTATTATTATTATTATTATTATTAATATCATTATCGTTATCGTTATCGTCATCGTTATCGTTATCGTTATCGTTATCGTTATTGTTATTGTTAATTAACACGCGAAGACTTATTCCAGCGGTTAATGTCCTTGATCGAAGATAGTCTTCTTGTTACCAAAAGCAGCATAACCCACCACAATGAAGCCATTAGGGTTGAAGAGAAGCTGAGCCCTACACTCGAAGATTTAGGGGTTTTAACGTGGCTAAGGCTCATACACACCTCCTCAGTGGTCTCTTAAAACAGCAGCGTTATAGCACAGAGGTAAGGTCCAGGACAATAGCATCTTGAAACCTTTTCACTGAGAACCGTCTTAGGCGTATCTGCGTTCATGTCTCGGCCTCATGTTTTGGTATTGGCGGCCATCATTATATTGGGCTGTGTTAAAGCTGCTAAAGTTTACGTCGACGTTGTGGTGTTCTCGTCCCCTTGACGCTGGAGCTAAGCCTTACTACCTTGTTAACCCTTTCACTCCTTGTATTAGCACAAGTGATAAAATTAATTTGTAGATCCTAAGAAATAAATGTGAGTATGTGAAAGTTCGGCCAAAGAGGTTTGATTTGAAAATAGGATTTCGTTGAAATTCAAAAGTTAGTATAATGAATCATCTCATCTTAACCTCGTTGTAGGAGTGAAAGGGCTAACCTAATAAGAAAATGATTGAACTAAGTTTTCTCCAAAGTGGTATTCTGTGTAAAAGAGATAAAAACGATCTGCATAAAATATTTCATTTTCTCTTTTGATAAGGTATCACTTTTCATTTCTTTAGTTGGTCAGGGTATATAAGAACCTTCACGATACACACCTATACCAAGCAGACCGGGGTAACCCCCCCCCCCTCCACCTGCAGGGACGTGCCTTGCTAGAAAAGTCATTCAGTTGTAATGTTATCCCCCTTCTTTCAAGGATGTGCGTCAGTTAATCAAATAAAGACAATTTACCGATCCGTCAGGTGTACCTACTTCCGTGTGTGTTTTGATTGTCAAGGAGCAAAGCCCAGTCTGACAAGGAGAGCTGCATGACACTGACTCCGTGCCAGCTAAATGACTGGGCTTACTGCTGTACATGGCACTCTGCAATGTCTGAGATTGTCTCACTTGTTTTTATACCGATAAACAATTGCATTTAATTTGCTTAAAAAGATCTAAGGAATAAAATAAAAAAAATTAAGGCAACATGTATGACGTTTCGACAACTTCGTGTCATCATTGTCAAATGAATCAATTAAAAATAACGACAAGGCATATTTATAGAAACTAGCAGTAATCGTAGATTAAAGAGTATGTTCGAGTTTTGGTAGGTTTGGTATGTTAAAAAAGCAAACATTCTAGGAACAGCATTTTGTGCCTGAGCTGTTAGGTAGGCGTGAAATTGGCCTTCCTCCAGCAGGAGCGAACACAAATGCATGCGAGAGGGTTTGTTCTCGTTTATACATTTATTACCTAATGTTAGTTACGCCGATCAGTAAAAAACACTGATTGTTTGGTAGACCGCATTTAGTCCGCAGTCCGCGTTTACCTGAGTCCGTTTTTTATACCCAGTCCGTAGTCCGCAGTCCGCAGTCCGCACTCCACGTTTTATACTGACCGTGTAAATCGACACAAACGATGACTGTTTCGTCGGTGAACGAGACGACGTGCTTTTATTACCAAAACTAGGACAATTATTTTGTTTACGAACACGACTTTGCTTTGGGTTTCCGAAACAACGAAATGGAGGACATGTTGGTGTACCAAAGCAATCCTGTGGGAGTTGAACTCTTTTCCTATGTAAACACTTTCGTTGGGTTTATGTTACATAATTTGCGCTTAAAAATCTAGGCCAGCGAAGTGAAACTACACATTTTCTCGTTTGATTTATTCAGTGGAAAGCAGCGTTGGTCGAAGAGAAGAGGGTACACAACAAGCAGCCAAACCACAGCTTTCTGTTCGCACGGAAAGTCGTACACATTTCGTGAACACATGTCTGCAAGGTTTTTAAATGCCATTAACACTGACTTCGAACTTTAAATAAACCACTTATCCGCTACAGTCCACAATAAGCTGCCTCGATACTCGAAAGTCCGTAATATTGCAACACACTCAAAAGAAAGCACACGGGCGAACATGGAGATGACGTCATTCGCCCCTGAAGAATTTTTTTTGGGGGGGGGGGGTGCTAAATTGGCGTCCATAGAAATATACATACACAAAAACTCGAATTTTTCTGCATTACCTGATTAGGACTGAGTTCTCTCAAACGCAATTAGGATGTGAGGAAATAAATTTGCGAAGGTGACATGAAAGCAACAGGTAAAACGTTTCGTGCGAATGAAATCCGCTTGCGTGTTCGATGTCGGTCTTTTGTTCTTAATCCACAGCTTTTCAAAGATAAAACATTCGAGTTTGCCTCAGCATCTCCTTATGACTATAAAGTTCTTAATTAACCCTTTGAATACCAAACTTTAGCCAAAAAATACCGTTTTTAACCGTTTAGTCAGACTTTTTAGCTGCCATGACGCTAAATAAGCCTAAGTTTTGCTAAGAAAGCTTTTTTTTACTAAAAGGAGAGATTTTTCGAGGATTAGGCACAAAATTGAGCAAAATTTCAATTCCGGGCATGCCCATAAGCCAATTTTTTTTTTTTTCTTTTTTTGCCATTAACCGTTCTCAATTTTGTTTGTTGCCCTCTTTCCTTTCTGTTTTTCTCGGCCCTTTTACACTGCCTACCTTTTGCGTTGTATGTTTTTTCTGGCTGCCATGAAAAGTTGGATGTTAATTACGGGCGAAGCCTAAAAATGGACCTTGATCAATCACAGGCGTAGTGGACCATTTTACCACCGTTTTTGCACCAAAACTGATAACGTTGTTTTTGGATTTGCGACGTCGGAATGTCGTCGATATCTAAACCTGACCATTGTGCGGAAAGGCCTAGCCTAGTACTACTATCTGCTCATCAATAATATCTGATGACATTTAAATTGACATCACAAGTGGTACAAAGAGCACGACCATTAAGTGGCCGTATATAGCCACTTGGGCGTCAAAGGGTTAAGTTGTCGGGTGTTAAGCCGTGTTCGGCCTTGAAACGTTTTCAAAAGAATTTTTAACGACAAGCGACAGTCATTTTTTCAGAGACGAGCATGGAATAGCAATGACCGTGTTAGTGTATGGATACCTGATCTAAATTACCACATAGTTTTACGATTTAATTGCTCTGTTTTCTCCTAAGTTTTAGTCTCGATTGAGAAGATATTAAAAGCACTTTTTATAACCCATTTTTCTTTTTTTCAGTGGTTTGGTAATCTAGTTACCATGGCTTGGTGGGATGACCTGTGGCTTAACGAAGGATTTGCCAGTTTTGTAGAGTACTATGGAGTCAATGCGACAGAACCTGACTGGAAAATGGTAATTAATTGCTGTGCGTGTCTTAGTGCTCCACAGATAGATGAACCGCCATCAAAGCTCTAATACATATTTTTCTAAATTTTACCAACAAACCGTTAGACAAAGCTACCCTAGGTGTAATAACTAGTAGTATATTGAGGTGACGTAAGCCAGCCACCTTGAGGACGTTCGCGTTAATTGTTTTATCCTTTCTGCGCACGCAAATTCACATGCCACGCCATGCGTCGATGCGCGCCAAGTAATAAAATGAGCAATGATAGGGCAAGTGGCCATTGCTATAGCTTTGGCTGGATTTAACGATCTTGGACGTTCGGTGACCCCTATTTTTCTATTGATGGATCATTTTCTCTACCAATTTTCTACGTTTAGCGAAGAAATGAAGAAAATCTATCGACTAGAAGTTTGATTTTTTTGCAAAACGCACCATCAAATTCCGTTCTTTTTAGCTCTACGTTAATCTGTGCGACGGTGTCAAATGCCTCTTGAGAGGTTAAGGTCACTGTCGACCTTCAAAGGCCTGTTTTGTAAAAAACTATTTTTTACACCGAATTCAAGACTTCTACTTTACCTGAATATTCAAAAAATATTATTTGGCCACTGTTCTCATCCGCGGAGAAAAAGAAAGAAAAAAGAAAGAAAAAAATTTTCCATGGCTTCTTTTGCATATCGCTTACGTCTTGCAATTTCTCGCAGAGAAATCTTCGCTTTTGTTGATTGTTTTCGTCCCTTGTTAGGTGATAGACTAAGCGATTTTGCACGGTCTTCGAGTTTCCACATTTGAACGCAAGCGTAAATCGCAAGCGAATGTTTGTCGATGCCCTGCTCTAGCTTCTTCTGGCACAGAAGTTGATTGCCGGCGAATTTAATCACTGATATCGGGCAAGGTAGCTTCTCCAAACGCTCCTATCCTCTGCTGCGAAGAGTGTTTTTCCATACTTTTCCGATGAATTACGCGTTTAGTTCAAAAAAAAGAAATGTGTAAATATCCGCATACACAAAGGCTGGTAATTCAGTTGAGCATGTACGGTAATTTTTGCGTTTTTAGGCTTGCGCATGCCTATCAAAACAAAAATAGCAAAGTATATTTTATTTTCGGATTTACAGTTTATTAGCTTTACAGTGATATATAGTTAACCGTGGTTTTCTCTAAAGCAGCGCGTAAAAAAAGCATTTTCCGGGAGGTACCCCTGAAGGTCTAGAGTGACCTTAAGTTTTGTGAAAAAGTTGGTAACATTTGAAATTATTTACCAACAGACCTACTTCTACTAAATACGACTAAGATCTTTCGTCTCCGTTGACTCACCCTCGATATTTTTAACTATAAACCCCTGTAGACTATGCTGAATAACGTGCGCCAATTTTTCAAAATCAGGGTAGTTTTCCACACGCTTTATCTCTGAAACGAAGTTGGTGACCCCCATTTTTTTAAGTAACTCATTAACTGACTGCAAAAAACCTATCGACAAGAAATTTTCGCGCGAATATCCTTAAATGAGGCGCCATTATTTCCTCTCGAATTCGTAAAGCCAACATGTTTTAATCACCTAAGCATTGTGATCTATTGCTAGTCGAATACGTAAAGTTCTACCAAGAATTATTAACTGCGACCAAATCGGCTTTATGAAAAGAACGATTTATTGGAGAGAACATTAGGCTATTGGATAGTATTATAAATTACACAAATACCGAACAAATTCCTGGCCTTTTATGAAATGTGTCTAAATAAAGTACTTACTTACTTACTCACTCACTCACTCACTCACTCACTCACTCACTTACTTACTTACTTACTTATTTGTCGACTTCGAGAAAGCCTTTGATAGTGTAGAGTGGATCGGAATTTTATCGAGAAGACCCTAAAATATTACAACTTTGGACCATCCTTGATTCCGTGGATGAAATTATTCTACACTGATAATAGCAGCTGTATCCAAAACAACGGCTGGGCCTCGGTGTTCTTCACATTAAGTCGTGGTTTAAGACAGGGCTGTCCGCTTTCCCCATATTTGTTCATTCTATGCGGAGAAATGTTAGTTAGCCCAGTAAGAAATGGCAAAGAGGTTCATGGAATCATGATCTTGGGAACCCGGTGCAAAATTTCGCTATACGCAGATGACACGACAATGATCTTAGGTGGCTCACAATCCTCATTTCAAGAACTCTATACTTGTTTGACGCATTTGGCTCTATGTCCGGCTTGAAAGTTAATTATGATAACGCGGAAGCCCTCTGGATCGGCTCATTCAAATAGGCTAAAGGAAAAGGTTACGCCTTAGGAGTCTGGTTTTCGACTTAAGAAGAGGACGCTTTTTACGTTAACTTTTCCGAAAAAATCGAGAGAATAAAAAACATCCTAAACAGCTGGTCTGCTAGAAAATTAACTCTTGTAGGTAAAATCGCGATCACAAAATCTTAAGCCGTATCTCAAATTGTGCATGTTCTATCCTCTTTCTCAGCGCATCAGGGTGCGCTTAAAGAAATTAATACCCTATTGTATGATTTTCTCTGGAATAGTAAAGGGGACAAATCAAAATCAAAAGGACAGAAATTATCAATGATTATGATAAAGGAGGACTCAAGATGATAGATACCCAAAGTTTTAGTAAATCTCTGAAAAGGAAGTGGTATGAAGTTACTTAAATGACGACAATCCTGGTAAATGGAAGCTTTTCGTAGAATTCCACCTCCAGAAGTACGGAGGAAAAATATTGTTTTTAAGTTACCTTAAACCGCGGGATGTTCCTCAGCTTAATCTAAGAGATCCTTTCTTAACAGAAATTATAGAACACTGGACTATTTTGAACCACAGAGAGAAAAACCTTGATTTCACATCCATGGATATGTGGCACATCTCACTGATTAAAATAGATAACCGACCTTTCTTCTATACATCTTGGCTTAATGTAGGGGCAAAAGAGGTTAGAGATCTACTTAATCAAGATCAGACCTTCTTAAGCTGTAATGCATTTGTCGCTAAGCATAACATTAAAACCAACCTGTCTTGAGTATTTTAATGTAACTGCAGCCTTAAAACAATTCAGGAAAGTATGCTCACCTGCCTTAGATAACCCATCTACAAATAACATAGCGAGCCAGCTGTCATACTCAAATATTAACAAAGAATCTTACAGACGCCTTTTGCAAGACAAAGCCTCCACACCATTAGAGAGCCAAGTAAAATGGCCTTCTGAAGGGGACATAGTAGGAAATTCCGCCGTTAATTGGCGTAACTCTCACTATGTGCCATTCCTCTGTACAAGAGAAACAAAGCCCAAAGTATTCCAGTTTACGTTTCTGCATAGACGAATAGCGACAGATGATTTTCTCTGCAAGATAGGAATAAAACAAGTGGACTCTTGTTCCTTCTGCGGGGAAACTACTGAAACTTTGGTCCATCTGTTTTGGAACTGCAAACATACCCAAGCACTTTGGAAAAAATTACTTGAACGGATTTCCAAAAAATTTGAAACTCTTGAATACTTTTTTTCTCTCCCTCTTTCTGCCTAGGTTAAGTTGAAAATGTATCGAAAGCACTTCTACACCACCTGCTCCTTATTGCTAGACATTACATATACACCTGTAAATTAAAGAACTCCATACCTAAGCTCAATATATATATACGTATACAACTTCTGTTAACCTCCGTGAAAATTGAAAAGAAAATAGCTCTAGATAACAGCACCCTTAACTCTGCTAAAAGGAATTTTACTACCTTAAAAAAGTGAAAGAACAAGTTTGAATGTCTCATTTATGAAATGTTTTTTATTAATAATCTGAGACCAAGTCTCAATGTACAGGCAGACTCAATTCATGGGAAGGTTTTTAATCACTTTTAATTATGTTATTCTTGCATACATTTTATTGTTCTTACCACCCTTTTTTACATTTTCATACTTTACATACTTTTACTTCTTTGTTTTATATTTATACTTATGCAAAAAAAATTTATCTTCACTTTTAAGCTTGATAATGACCGAAGTTGGGTCGAAACGTCGCGCGCTTTTACCATTAGTTTTTACTTCAAATTGACATAAATTTTTATAGCTTTTATATGCCTTGATATTTTAACGATGTCTTATTTCTAGTCTAGATGCACGACCCCACCAGCTCTGCTGATTATTCCATCGTGTTAAAATAAAGTTGCTCAGTTCGGTTAAATTAAAACACTTTAGAATCGTATAAACTTTAAACGGTGTTGAAAGCTTCACATATCATGTTTTACTTCACGTAACATCTGTCTTTCCTCAGCTGGACGGATTTGTGGTGGCTGATATGGTGTCAGCATTTACTCTTGACGGCTTAGCAAACTCCCATCCAATTAAAGTTCCTGTAAATCATCCAGATGAAATCAATGAAATATTTGACTCCATTTCATACAACAAGGTACGTTTTTGTCTCGCCCCATCTTTTATTGTTGCTCCAGATTAGGTAAGTATTTACATTTGCAGGAGTCACAGCGTTTCCAGAGAGTGATTAATGAAAATTGCTTACCTTTTTATCTCAGTCCGGAAGATAATTTGCCCAATAAATTGGCTCCATACAAATCGAGTTCGAGACGCTCGACTCTCTTAGACTCAACTGTTGTTTAATTATCACGTTTATTCAATTCATAACTTTTTAGCCGTCCACGATAGAAAAACTGACATGTTTAATTGTACGTGTTCCTCTACAAAACAAGTTGTTAATGTTCAAAGCCCGTAAGGTGGGGATTCGCCCTCCCGTTTAGATATGAGTTAAAATGTGCTTTTATTCAACGTGCGTGTTATATGGGATACACGTAAACCGTCAAGTCATCCCTCCGTGCTGCTTTTACATTATTTGAAAATAAACGTTTTTTATCTTTGCAGGGAGCATCAATCATTCGTATGCTTCAGTTTTATCTTGGAAGAAAAGTCTTTTTGCAAGGCTTAACAGTAAGTATGACAAGTCTATTTTTGGGAGTTGGTGAAGGACTGTGGACTAAATGCGGCTTACCGACTGCAGTCCGTGTTTTATTTTGACCGGTCGTAACTAATATTACGTAATACATGTATAAACAAATCCTCTCTTATGCACGTGCCTTTTGATCAATTCATTTGTTTTCGCCCCTGCTAGAGGGAGGCCAATTTCACGTCTACCTAACAGCTCAGGCATAAAATGCTGTTCCTATATTTTTTTTGTTTTATTAACATACCAAACCTACCAAAACTTGAACGCACTCTTTAATCAATGATTACTACCGTAGTCGTGGCTTGTATAGATTTGCAATTATGGTTTGTTTCCTCGCTTTCAGGAGATAATACTGCTGTTGCTGCTTTATAAAAAAATAAATCTTACAGCTTCCAGTTGCACGAGTACAAACCGTAAGAAATCTCGCAGATAAGCACAGAGTTCACGATAAATCTGACAAAATCATCTTTAATGGTGCCCACATACTTTCGAACGACTGAACGCAAGGGCTCAGGCGAAATTTCACCGAAGCAAGAGATAAACTCGAACTGTTGCAGTGTTCAGCGACTGGCTGACTACTGAGATTTTGTTATTTGCAGATCGCCCATATTCAAAATTGTTGTCACGCTATTGTAAGAATTCGCTACAGCTATTTATCCTCTGGTTTGGGAAAATACATTTTGAAAATGAAGTGTATTGGAAAGAACACAAGAAAGCGCTACAAAAACTTTGGAGCCAGACGTTTCCCTTACCACAAGGCTAAAGCTTCTCCTGAGACTGTCATGCTGTTGGCGTGTAATACGAATAGTACTTAATAAGTGATAAATACAATATTCGTGTCCTATCTGCCTAGGAAGAATATATAATTTTCGTTTTCAGGTTTTGATGTAACTCCAGTAATGCAATCAAGTAGTCCCGCTGGTGATTTCGTTTGAAAATAATAGAACTATATTATTTATCGGGGGTTACAGAGCTGAGTGGTGTATTTTTATTGGATCCGTTCCTTTTTAGTTGTTAACGAATTTTGTGCGATAAGTGATATCAAAAGGTATGGGCGTTGTCTCTTCATCGTGTCTTACTATTTATTGACTTGGTTGCTTATTTTCATATGTCTTTTAGAATTACCTGAACAAATATCGGTATGGAAATACAGTGACTGATGACTTGTGGAATGCTCTTGAACAGGCAAGCTTTTAATTATTGAATGGGTTACCGGTTGCTGAACAAACTTTCAGTTGAACCAATAGAATTCATCAGGACAAGACATGTTAAGCAAAATTCATGAATTCTAAGGAGCTCGGTGAAACGTAACCGTTTTCCAAGGGGAACCTTTATTTATTTATTTATTTTATTTATTTATTTATTTATTTACTCTTTCATTTACGGACAACAAAACACTGCTGAGGCTATTTGCAATACAAAATAGTAAAAACTAATAAAAGACAATTAGGTTTCTAGCATTACTTACAATATTGTCATTACACTTTTTACAAATGCTAATACAGTTCTGATTAGTACACAATAGTTTACAATGTTTTTTGACACCTTTTTATAGCTCAAAATACAACATAATTTACAAGCACAATACTTTAATACTAAAACTAACGCACTCTAACTAGTAACACTGAAAATTGACGCTAATATCATTACATTACATTACATTACATTACATAACATTACATTACATTACATTACATTACATTACATTACATTACATTACATTACATTACATTACATTACTGAAGTTTACAGGATTCACAATACGGAACAAACTATATTTTACATGTAGTACAGAAACTCGGAAAAATATAAACATGACACCAAATGCAGAGAGTGGTCCACTTAGCTTTGCATTTCTGCAGATAGAGTTTTTTAATTAACTTACTCTACCCTAACCCATTTGTCTTTCACATTTGATTGTACTTTCCAGTTAGGCAAGAAAGACCTTTAAGCTCGGAGTGTCTGACTGATTTCTTGCAACATGTTTATGATACTTACCAATAAGAATTTAATGATTTAATGCGTAAAATCGTTCTATAAATTCATTTGTCAGTACTACCACTAGCAACCTTTGTTTGGGAAAAGGGTAAAAAGGCCCCTTGGGGTTATTTTTAGGTCTGGGAATGAGCATAAAGGCTCTTTGGGGTTAGTTTCAGGTTTGGGAAAAGGGCAAAAAGGTTCCTTGGGGTTAGTTTTAGGTTTGGGAAAAGGGTAAAATTACCTAACCCTACCCCTAGCCCATTTGTCTTTTATATTTGATAGTACTTTCCAGTAAGGTAAGAAAAACCTTTAAGCTCGGAGTGTCTGACTGAGTTCTTGCAACATGTATATGATGCGTACCAAAAAGAAGTTAATGATTTAATGCGTAAAAGCCGGTAAAATTTCAGCGTGATTGGGATTAATATTGTCGGAACGCTTGGTGTTCCACCGCATCATAACTTCTTTTCAAAAGACTTCAACTTCATGGCACTCAAGAAACGTATGAACAAGGGGTTCATTTTGGAAGAGACAGTTTTCGCATTATATTGCGGTTCTTCTTGTATCTTCATTTTATTGAGGGAGTTATTGGTGGGTGTGAGGTTATGTATAATTTTAAAGTGAAAGCGTCTCAATTTATTCTCAACGATGACTGTAAAAGGAAGTTCATTGATAGCCTTCACTTTTGAAACTTGTTTTCTAAGATTGATTTCAACAATGGGAGGGGGGAAGTAGCATCAAAGGAGCTGTATAGGACGGTATCGCTATTTTAAAGAGACTTGAAGGGTTCACTAGCTACCACGCTGCACAATGTTACCAAGGATCGCTCTTCCAATCTTTAGGAGTTGCCGTAAAAACACTAGCGTAATCGAGAAAAGTACAGCGAACTCTGAATTTACATTTGAAATTTTCCAACGAAAGGAACTGACGATAGGTGTCAAGTAGGTCCCTAACTTTCAAAATGCCTTTATTAACCCATGTTTTGTAATAAATTGTCTTTGCATGGTCAACTTGTTGCGCATTTGTGGAAGCTCCCATTTTGGGAATTGTTTCGCAAGACGTTGGACGCATAACAACTCAGGACCCTGTTCTCACTTAAAGGTCTTTTTTCCCAGCTTGTTGAAAAACAACTAAACATCCTCTAAACTTGTATTGTTTTGTTTATTTGAAGGAGAGTTGTGCTCAAGGTAGTTGTAAACGCGTCAAGCAAATGATGGATACCTGGACTCTTCAAATGGGCTACCCAGTGTTGAATATCAAAAACAAAGGGAATAACAAATATGAGGTGTTTCAGGAGAGGTTTCTTTATGACCGAGATGCCAATGTTACTACAAAATATAAGAGCGAATTCAAGTAAGAACATTTATTACAGCAAAAATGGTAATGATAATCTATAATTCTGGCGCGGGTTGTCCAAAGGGTGAATAAATGTTGAAAAACCATACATATTAGACGAATAGCCTAATTCAGCCCTTGTCAAACTCATTAATAATTCATCAAGTTTAACGAAGGAAATCGTGACCATGACCGTGTTGGGATATCTGATCTTAACTAACATAGATTTTTACGATTTCATTTCTCCGTTTTCTCCTTAGTTTTAGTTTCGACTGAGTTGTTGCATCAAACACTCATGACCGTGTTTCACCACATCTTCAAGCAACTCTAAACTTCGCTTCGCGACGTGCTTTCAACCCTCTTCTCGGTGTTTGGAAGTGTGGTCAAACATGGCCTTTCGTGTTTGATGTATTACTTGAACAAATGAACCTAGTATCTTAAACAAGGCGACTTTAATCAAGTATTAACTCAACGCCCTCCATGACTTTATGCATTCAAATCTCAAAGAATTGACAATTTTTGTACAGCATCGCTTGAAATGGCGATTAACAAGGCTATTTACTGATTAATAATGAGAAGAAAATTAAGGTCTACGCAAGGCTAAAACCAGTCTCGTGGCTTCTGCTGTTAAAGCGTAACTGTGATTTTGCCGAATAAGACGACAAGCACCTCAAACGAGGGGATTAAAACTCATTCTGTAGAGCACAATTTTAGATAACTCTCATATATTTACCATAATTTAATCTTATTTTACAGCTACAAGTGGGTTGTACCATTTACATATCGCACAGATGATTCCAGCCTTAAATCCAAGCCTTTGAATATGACTTCAGGTGAGAAATCATTTGTCAGCTTAAAACGCCAATTATAATTATGACCAGCATTTTCGGTTTTCTGAGGAAGGGGAGAGTGAGGCGGTTGTCTTAAAGGCGAGTGGCTATATATTTAACTTTTTTTGTTGGGTGGCATATATTTCTCTTTTTTCAATTCAATAAAGGAAAATGACACTCGACAATTTGCATAATACACTGTTGTTGCTACATTTTCACCGAAACAGAACTGAATCAGTAATTCAGCAATTTTAGCTATTATGTGCGGTTACACGAGGCACTTTTACCGTGGTAAAAACTACATTTAGTACGTGTGACGGACATTTCCCGTGGTAAATTGTCCACTGTAAGTACCCAGGGATACGTCAAGACGATCACACGAAGCGCCCATGACATTTAACGTGGCAGGATTTTGGGCAATGTTGTGAGTATCTTGTGTATTTCAGGTAGCCTCTCAACCTGCTTGTTAGACCGGTTATTTTAGCAACGGCTAAAACTGAAAATCCTTCGAAGAAATTGGAAAATGGATACTAAACTGCTGTTCAATGGATTTCGCGTTAGCTGAAACGAGACCCGAGAATTACTAATGGAAGTAGAACGAAGATCAACCTGGATCGTCCAGCTTTGTACTCTATTCTGCATATCAGAATTTCACCCTAATATGCTCCCTCTGAAAGTTCGCCAAATTTAAGCTGTTCTAGCTCTGAGGGCATTGTAAATAAACTGAGATGCGTGACACTTTTTTTAATCTTGGCAAACTGCCCAAATCGCGTGTAGCTGCTGGTTAACACGGGAAACTAAAACCCAAGTGAGATTCACCGCGTGAAAATTTACCATGGGAAATGCATTTAGCTTGGTGTTTGTAACCGCACCTATTGTTTGGTGTTTCCTCTATTTTCATTTTTGGGCCAAAACCGGTAATTTTATTTGTTATGGCCTTGCTGCGTACGCATGTACGGACGGACGTATGACCATTACGTGACAACCAAATTTTTAGCTCGATGGATTCCCAAATTCTGTGAGGTAGGGTGCTCCGATTGTGCGCCTTCGACTCCCAGGAGCTCCGTTATAAGTAGAGAAGTCTGCATTCAAAAATGCAGAGCCAATTCGAATTTAATCAGCCGTTTCGAGTTCATTCAGACGCCGTATTTCACATGAACTTCATTCATTGAATTCGATTCGGCTCATGTGAAGTACGGCGTCTGAACCGTGCCTCAGTATATTTTTATGAAGGGATTCTTCCTTAAAATCTTTTTCGTAAAATTCGTTTTGTCAAGAGGTTCTTTGGGTTTAATTCTTCCAGCCTACCAGTTAGCACTTATAAACGTCAATTAGAATTTTGAGGTACTCTGATTTTGGATCGTAATTACATTGGAACAAGAAATCTCGTCCACCTTTGGTTAACTTGGAATCAAGGAGGGTGCACCCATAGGTGTCAGGAGTTTGTGAGCGCTCTTTACCCTGTCTATCAAGTCGATCATCAATGATTTAAGTCGCCGGCGAATGTGACTAGCCACTTCTTTAATTTTAACTGGCTTGGTGTTCTGAATAAAGGAGAACAAATTGCTATTATTTAATTGCACTTGGCTGCTTCTTTGAGAATAGGGTTGGTTTAATGGCCTGGGGAAAGGGCTGGCAGCCAGCGAGTTAGGTTTCTACCCTCAGTCAAGGCTAGATATCAAAACTAGTTTCCTTTTATCCACCTGTGTTTTTCAGTTGAGGTTGACTGGGATGGTACAGGCTGGATCAAAGGTAACGTAGGTCAAACAGGATTTTACAGAGTCAATTATGAACAACTGCAGTGGGATCAGCTGATAAACCAACTGGACAAAAACCACATGGTTAGTAAACTTGACTTTACCGAGCTTATTGATGTTCTTGTTTGTGTTTCATATATCTCATGAACACCCTTGTTGACACTTTAAGCATCCCCTTATATTTACACTTACATGCAACGCTCTTCTCTGACAACTCGTCAACAGCAGTCCTCAGCATCGAATCTGGTGGGAAAAATGCGCAACGTAGATTGTGGTATATTTGATTGATCTGCATTAAGACATAAGAATAAAACATATATAAATTTCGCTACTGGTTATATTGCGGATTTTTGGGAATTAGATCTTTGCACTGTAAGGGTTTTCAGTCAGTCCATTTGTTATCATAGTTTAGCTGCTGTATGTACGCGTGAGGCCAGGAGTAACGTCTTGTACTGTGTTGGTTCTATTATTCTCTTAAAGGGTATATAGCCATTAATGTGAGAAATTAGATACGAGTGTTGCCACTTGCATGTTGATGTTGTTTTAAAATATTTTATAGAAACTTCACCTAACCGATCGTGCAGGATTGATAGATGATGCTTTTAATCTTGCCAGGTAAATAATTTACCAGAATTATCAGTTATTGACAATAGCATTATGTCTATGTAGGTATTGAAAACCGGAAAATAGCCATTAATAGTATTCAGTTCCGGTATGCTAATTTTTGTTTAAGTTCTATTAATGTGACATCCTGGATACGGTTTATTTACTGTGCGTGCCATTCTCGACCCCAGACCTTCGCTTTTGGATTAAGCATGACACGAAGTTCTGAGGAACTTTAATCGAACGTAGCCAAATTCTGGCTACATTGGCCACACAGCACATGCTTTGTTGAAAACCAAATAAGTGCTGCTGGATTTACTATGTACTCTCTTTTGCTCAACCTTTTTTTTTTCTACATTATGAATTGATGCTGTCAAATTTATTTAATTTTCAAAATTGTTAAAACATTCTTCGACATTTTCTCGAGCTTCATTATTTTGACACAGAATTCTAAAATTTTAGCGTTGCCATAATCATGTGGTTTAAAGAATCGAGTTCGTCTAAAATCCAGTTCATTTTTTTTTTTTTTTTTTTTTTTTTTTTTGTGAGGAATTGTTTCCTTTCAAAAAGGGACTGCATGGATAATGAAGCGCTTTCATTGTTTCAAATAAAACTAATAAGGACAGACTATTTGCCGGCTTCCCCTGAGCCACTCTCGCCATCAGTCATGCGTAAAAAAGAATAGCTCTGGGGTCGAGAATGCTGCGCGCGAGAGAGTTCTAAAAGGTACTATGAGCTATTAGGTGATAATCAGTTCATGCGCATGGAGGGCCAAAAAGCTAGCCTGCATGCAGACGTTCTTTCGTGGAGTAGAAGGCTAAGAGCGTAAGTCAATTCTTTCATTCCTAGAGAACAATATGAAATCAGATTTAAGAAATAGAATTGGTTTTACTTTTCCTATATTCTTCAAAAGTTTGATCAGTCAAAAAGACTTTTTTCATTAAAACCGCGCTTATCCAAGATAATCTCTTTTCTGCTTAGCGACTATTCAAAGTGTGAATACAAATTGCTGCCCCAAACACAGAAAAGCAATTTCTACTTCACCTAAATAATCTCATTTCCCAGGCAGGAAAATTACGTAATAAAGAAAAAGTGTATTTTATTCTGAAATGAAGTTACCCTGCTAAAAGGGGTTTCTACCTGTAAGCTCAATAATGGGTCAAATTTGGCACAGGTCCCATTTTGTGATGTCATCCTCTAAAACTAAAACTTCCGACAGGGGCAATTACGTCGTCCCACGGTAAGAAAAATTATGTAATCAACGCCCTAACATCCTTATGCACACCACCCTGGGAATGACATTACCCCGCAGGTGAGTACGGCGCCATGAGTGCCCCTACGCCCTAACGCATGCGCTGTCTGTTTCCTACTACTCTTGATGGGTATGTTATGCTCTCAAACTTCGTTACATAAAAAATGACGAAATACAATGAAGTTACCTTGTATTCCTTTTGTCATCGACGATGAAATCTGTTGGGCTTAATTCAACACAATTAAGTAATTAATCGTAATTATTTATATACCATACGTGACGGTGCCTTTCGTTATTTTCGTTTTTTCGTTATCAATTATAAAGCAGAGCAAGATAACTTTTGGCAGACATAATTGTAAATTAAATAACCTCCGTGCGCAGTATTGCTGCGTGACCAACCCCAATAAAATTTACCCTCTCCCTCGATATAACTACTCTTGACAATTTCTGCATTACAGATCCTACATACATACAATGTACATCCTAGCAGTGTACTTTCAGCATTATGCCACAAATAAACCTACTTCGCCACCACTGCCCTGTAACATGATAGTTATAACATTCGACCAACGTTAGGGAAGTCATGGGTTCGTTTCCCGTGGGTGACGTTCTAGTTCTAGTGTCAGGAGGAGCATAATTTATTTAAAACTGCCCTAACTGATGATTTGAAGATAAACGTTTCAACCTGCTGGACTGCAGAGCGTTTATACTGCCGCCGGACAATTTTTCTTTTAACAATCATCTCGCGCTAACGTGTCCAGGAACGGGTTTATCGAAGTGGTGTGGCTGAAAGTATTGCTGGTTAGCTTTTCTGCTTTAACTGTGGGTGTTGTTTATTGTCTTTTTAGTCTTTAAATCTTAGGACAACTTGTGGGTTGCAAATAATTAACACCTGGTACAATTTTTGTCTTCTAGGGGTGGATACCTCAAGTACACTGTTCCCCTAAACATCACAAAGTACCTAGCGAGGGAGGATGAATATGTACCTTGGGCAGCAGTTAATAACAACTTGGATTTTATAACCACTATCGTGCCCCGGTCTGGCTCCGCGGCTAAGTATTTGGAGGTTTGTGCAGGAAGTTTCAATTTGATACACTTAGCGCATATAGAGGACCCATATACAATAAATATAATTAATTAATCGCGCAGATAAGATATAACATAACTAGAAATAAATAAGCGATTACACAGGCAAGATATGCAATAAA
>NW_028301536.1:39330000-39375000 GCF_042242905.1 Orbicella faveolata | reverse complement strand
AGTCGAGGACGCGATATGTGCGTGCCATTCCTACCAGCCTGTAGGGCTAAGGGCGAAACCAGAACCCGCGAGGTCAAGCAGTCTGTACGCTGGGCTCTTGCAAGAAATCTCAGTTGATCTTCCTGAGAAATCAAATGGTGGTGGTCAATTGTTATTCTCGTTGGTTTGACGCCATTCTCCTGAAGAAGACGAATGCGCGACACATGATAAAGTGTATGAAAGACATTTTCAGAACACATGTAAATGTAAAATTTAAAAAAAATTAAATCTTATATATAGTGGTCATGCACTTAGCTATACAAGCACTAAACTTAGCTAGTTTACAGGCATGCAACTAAAAAAAAGGAAAAAAATATGGGTTACCAGAAACTGTTCGCAGAGACAGAGGACCACCATTCACGCCGAAATAATCTTAGAGCCTGGTGATAAGCCACAAGAAGGGCTTACCCTATTGCCGCAGAAAAACGGAGAAATTGAACGTGGCAATGAAACGATTCTTAAGACATTGCGAAGGGAGAGTGCAGTTATTCCAGTACAGGGTTACCCCACATACTGTCACTTGAGGATCACCCGTAGAACTACTGATGGAGAGGAAACTGCGCGACAAACTTCCTCGAGTTGAATTCTCCAAAGACCACCCAACGGAAACATATTGGCAACAGCTACTGTCAAACGCAACAGCTCTGTCAAAAGGAATATGCAGACAGCACAAGAGTAGCCATTTAGGAGGATGTGACAAAGTGCTATTAAAGAAGACAAGTGGAAACAAGCTTTTACTGAAATATGAGCCAGAACCATAAGTGGAATGCTATCATCTTACAAGACACATTTTGGAACAAAATTGTTGAACCTGAATCAACTGACAAAGGGAGGACGATCTGCAATCACACCTAACCGAGCAGCCAGTGCAACCGAAATAGGATAACCCGAATCTCAGTCCTAGTCAATCTACAGCAGATACACAGGAAGCTCCATCTAGTCCCTCTCCGGGTCATTCAGTTGCTTCGTGCTCTGTGCGTACAAAGCAAGCGCCTGCCTGTAGTTTAAATCAGAGGAAATTATGTTATTCACCTCAATTTTGTTATTTCTTCCTTTATGGATTAACTTGTTGGTTTTAGTAATAACTTAAAGGGAGGTAATGTGTACTGGAAGTTCACTATGACTGTTACGTCAGTAGCTGTTTCTTATTACGGGATGCATTGCTGACTACCTACCATGCATGTGGTTTTTAGATGTCGAACGAATAAACATGTGGTCGTTTTGAACCGAGTGGTTCGCTGTATTGAGACGAAATCACCACATTTACCTCGACTTCGTCTCGGTTTTTTTCACCAATGTTCAATTCGCCTTCGGCGAACAATTATTAAATGTAAATACATAAATGAGTGAATAGGTGAATAGCAAGTTCTTTATTTAGTATATATTGAATAAATATGATGATGATGACGACGACGACGATGATGACGATGATGATGATGATGGTGATGACGATGATGATGATGATGATGATATAATATAACTGGATTTTTGTTACTTACACGTTACTTATACGTTTCTTGACTAACAAAGCTGTGGATCTTGGTTCTCAGATATGTGTTGATATTTAGGAGTAGAGCGGAAAACACATCAAACAGCTTGCCAGGAAGGCGAAGATACTACTTTTGGAGTTGAATAACTTGTAACAATTAATTATTCGATTTGTTCGATAGTTTTTACCTCGCCCAAGACGGAGTGTTTAAGATTTCAATTGTGTGGTTATTATTTATTTTGTAGAAATATTTTTATCACCAAGCCAAGAACCTGTACCACAAACTTGGTTTTACAGACACTGGAGGCCATCTTGAAAAGTAAATTAACGTTTGCTTGTTTTTTAGATGTATTGGTTTTTCTCCCTGCAACGGAACATATAGAAAGAAAAACTTTCCGGCTGCATAATATCGCCGACAAATCGAGCGATCCGGCGAGACTGCCATACGGTATCTGAAAATGCAGATCCTTTAAAAAGTTCTTTCCTCTTTTCAGCCGCGAAAATCTCATCTCTGCAGTGTCAGAAATGTTAAGTGCGCTGCGGTGCAGTTCATAAGCTAAATGTCTGCACAAAGACTTTCGTCTGTATTAAAAATATAGGATACAACGCGTCCAAAAGTGCTTCCTTGCTTCAAGTTGCGTATATGTCAATAGAAAAGCAGATAGGTCTGGCTCAATTGTTTTTACGAGAACCAAGCATTGGTTCGAACTTCAAGGACTTTATGAAGGAAAGTTATGAAGAGCTCGAAAAATCGGAAGTAAACTGAAAGTGTTTGAGTAAACCAATTACAAGGAATACAACTTTTGTTTCGAGTTAACAGGAGGTGCGAGAAATTGAAGAATGCTCAGAATAGTCACTTAAGGTCTTCTTCAGTTAACACATTTCACTTATCTTGCAGATACAAGAGAGGTTTAGTCCTCCGTATAATGTGCAGTGCTGGTGAAGCCTCGTGCCTGAGAAACGCATCAAAATATTTTAAAGACTGGATGAACGATCCCGAAAAGAACGCGTAAGTCCGAGCGGCAATATGGCGTTCATCACTTTCAGGACGGCGGTAACTTAAGCTAGAAAGACCATAGACACCCGGAAAGCATTCTGAGTATTATTTTACCCTTCACAGGCCAGGCTTTTTCATTTTCTACGGTGGGAAGATAGAGGTTATGTACATGTAATACGTTAAATAATGTAACTATCCTTTGGTAAAAGCAAAACGGGACGATAACGCCACATTACGTGATAACTACGATAGCCACAAAAGGCACCAAAAAAGAGCTCAAAAGGAATCAAAGCAGTAAAAAACATTTAAAAGTCCTAAAAAACTTGCCCTAACTAAACTTACTGCAAACGGAAACACGTGCCCGTCAAAATATGATTACCATGGAAACATCAATTTCCAAGAACAATGATGTGTCCCAAGTTCTTGCCATAAAATGTTAGGTAAAGTTTCCATGTTTAACAGCTTTTGCAAATATTTTAAATTGAAAATGGTTTGACTTTTAAAGTCAGCGGGCACTTTTTGCGCCCCCAACCCCCTCCCTTCCGCTCTTAACAGGGTTAAACCATATTTGAACTGCGGTCTAACATGCTCATTTAAGTTGATAACAAGGAAAGTGCAACATTTGATCAGTCAAACGAAAATTAGCTGCCATTTTGAATTTGTAAAGCTAACCTTTCGAGTGTTTGCTTGTTTGTCAGAACAAAACTTTCATCGTCATAAACTTTATTTACCCTCCAATTTACAGAGTACCATTGCCGCTAACTTCTTCGAGCTACCTAAGAATTCGTCCTACGCTAAGGATGCCTAGCGTTATAGAGAATATTTTGTTTTCCTGTTTAATGCAGTTTAGTTTTCCCGATAAAGAAGAAACAATATTGAAATCTTGTGGCTCACTCTCCTGTCTCGCTGCACGAAGCGATTTAATGACAAAGTTTATTGGTTCCGTCCTTTCAAGTGTATTTGTTAAATATTAATCTGCGAACATCCAACCTCTTTTTTGTACTGGGTCGTTTGCACAGATACTTCATGTCGATGCGATGGACAGAACTGAGAGATGACGGAGTGGTCAAAAACTATTGCTTAATCATTCACGTGTTTAGTTGTTTTACCGTCTAGATGTGTAGCATTAAAACCAAACACACTCAGTGTAAAATTTTACAATCCGAATGGATTTTAACTTATTTTATATATTTCCGATTCTTTCAGCGTTCCAGCTAATTTCCGTTCTTTGGTGTACTTTTACGGCATTAAAAATGGTGGTGTAAAGGAATGGGATTTTGCTTTTGAACAATTTCAGAAGACTACAATTGCTAGTGAGCGGAGAAAGATATTGTATGGTTTATCTGGTTCCAGTGAGCCTTGGATCTTAAGCAGGTACAAAACTGGGCTCAGTTTGGTATAATCCATTACTTAAGGCAATCTATATCTCAATGGAAACTATGAAAAAAGAATTAAAATCCGGCGATACAACACGAACTTTGCACGAACTAGATGTGATACGAAAAAGATAATGCCAATGTCTTTAACTATAGTGTAAAGTAAGTAGAACATACAAGAATGAAAAAAAAAGGTGATTGGTCTCAACTTTTTCATATCACATCTGGTTCACACAAAATTCATGTTTTATCGATTTCATTATTTTTTGGTGATATTCATCCTTCAAAAGCAGTTGGCTACAATACAAGTATTTTAAATATACTTTTATGAGTTAATGCTATTTTTAAATAATTGCTTTCCGTGGATATACGAAAACACATAGTAAAGTGCTTTTTGTCTTCAATTTTGTTAATTATTCCATTTCTTTTCAGAACGATTGTGTGGTGACATGCTACATTATAGAGAAAAGTAGCCATCAGTATGATGGATATTTGAAGCACTGAATCTCGATTATTCTATTGAGCTTGTCAATTAAAGTTAATAATTTTGGTCATAGATACCTGCAATATTCCATTGACCCCGAAAAGATAAAGGCGCAAGACACTGCCAGAGTATTGACCAACGTGGCTAACTACAACCCCTACGGACGTCAGTTAACCTGGCAATTTCTCAAACTTAACTGGGACTTCATCAGGGAGAAGTAAGTCTTTCAAATCACTTTATAGTATATGTCAATATGTAATTCTGTTTACAATAACGATTGCGTATAATAGTGTAAAATAGAAACATAGGCTAAAGGAAGGAGAAATAAACATCTCGTTGACATTTTCACTCTTGAGCACGCGCTCCCTTTTTTTATTTGAAATTCACCTAGTGGAACCATTCTTTGCTTTCACGAACATAAACTTGTCGCAACTTTTTCTTCATTCAAGTCTTGCGTAACTGATTAAGGCTTGCGATTAGCAGAAACGTCATTGCAAGATGTACAAAAAAAGAATCAATGGCAGAGAGTCATGAGCAATCGTCAACATTGTCATCTCCCTACTAACCTAACCTAACCCCGTCCACAAACGCCGGAGAAATTTCAAAACGCAGCTTTATTTCTACGGTTAGGCCTACAGTCCACACTAATCCGTCACGAAAACGCACTTCAAACCGGAGGAATTTGAAAACGCCGGCTTTGCGTTTTAGTGACAGAAAACATCTTGAAAACGGAGCATTTCAAAACGACGAGGTCACGATAATCATGTGATTTCTCTGCCCCAGTTTTCCTCAAACATTATTCCAAAATGGCTGGTAATTGTTGCATTCTCAAACTTCTCCGGAATACTGTGGACGGGACCCTTGAAATATTTCCAAGTGGCATCTTGATTATGTTATCTACAATGATTTATAATAAAGTTTCCACATAACGCGCGCTCTGATTGGCTGAAACAGTGTGCTTTGTCAGAGAACAGAGCACGGGTTGATGACAGTAAGCTGGCTTTCAAATTTTTGCTTCGGAATTTTGACAAATTTGGCCCAAATTAAACATTCCCTGTGATGCAGACAAACGCAATGGAAACGAGCTCTATGTCTACAGTAAATATGGCTCACGGAGACTATTGTTAGCAACAGTAATGTGAAAACTGTACTAAAATGACAAGTTTTGCTGGATTCCCGCCGACAAAACACGTAGCGAAATAAACAAATTCTCAAACTAACCAGTACTTCGATGAATTACATTATATTTGTTACGAAGGCGGAAATTTTACTTAAGAAGTAAAACAACGACAGAAAACAACAATTTAGCTGTCTCTGCTTATGATGAGAAGCTTTATTCTCGTAAAAATGCTCAATCGCTTAAAACAACACTTACATGCAGTGTAGTAACGCTCGCTCGTTCTCTGGTCTTCTCAGCGAAGTGAACCGACGTGCGGTCAGCTCAAAGCTTGCTCTAGATATTCTCCTCTGTGGTCGGAGTAGAACCAGTGGGAGCAGTTTAGTCTGTCTAACTTTTACGCTAGTTCGGGCAATCTTGCTGCAAGCCGAAAGCTTAGATAACAGTAGCTCCTTTCAAATTCAACTCAGCATTTCGCATTTTTATCTGCCAGCTTTGAGCTCCTTGTTCCGTAATTTCCATTGGAAAAGTACACGGTTTCATGAGCTACAATACGGCCGGATTCCTATGGACTACAAACCTTTACCTGCCTTTAGATTCTTATTTGAAAATTAACTAAAAAGCGAACTTTGAAGGCATCGTTCTTCTCTCGAAAGCCGCTCGAAACCACTCGAAACTGAAAGCTTAGCTGAAGTCCAGTTTGTGATTGACAGCTGTCGTTTCGTTAGCCAATCAAATCATTTGAACAATTCTAACAAGGATTGTGATTGGCTTATTTTAGCGTGCTTTATCAGAGAACAGAGCACGGCTGACGCTACGTTTACTCGTTTGGAAAATAAAGTTTGGTTTGAAAATTCAGCCGAATGCGCGGGGAAATTATAGGATTCTTTATCATAAAACAAATAAAGAAGCCTCGACTGCGCTCTGTTCTGTTGTAAAGCACTTAGGAAGCGGTAAAGCACTCAAGAAGTGGGGGAAAACACTCGACTTCGTCTCGTGTTTTCCCCTACACTTCTTTCGTGCTCTACCGCTCCCTGCGTGCTTTACAACAGAACAGAGCACAGTCGAGGCTTCTTTATTTGTTAAATACAATGTACCTGATTGTATTATCATTTCATCGTCAGGTTTGGTGGAGGATTTTTCGCCATCAGAAATGTAATTCTGGGGGTGACTAGAGGATTTGCCTCAGAATTCGAACTCCAAGATGTAAGTAAAATTAACTTCTAATGTTGTCTTGATATTAAAAAAAATTCTGAAAAAATGATACAGTGGAAAATTTAATAGACTTAAAACAACTGCAATTAGGCTGATAAAGACATTTAATGACTTACGTACAATACCATGGTACACAGTGGGTCAACCAATCATTTTGTAGACCCCGAAAGTCGCCTAGGCGGAGGAGTGCTTTAATAGAAACAATTCTGTCTCTGTCGCGGCGTTCACTCCCGGTTATTTTCACTTTTTTCACCGGAGTCCTGTTCACAACAACTAAAAATGTTTCATCTGCAAAGAAAAGATCGTGACTTTTCAGTCTGCCATGTTGTTTGGACGCTTTGTCGACAACAGAACCTTCACCACCTCCAGCACCTCAGCGTTCTATTGGTTAAATGCACAAGGCACTAAATTCCGTGCATCAACACTTTCGATGCGATCTGATTTATCATTGTAACACAACTGTCCTTTCCGGAGCCTTTATTTGTACTAAATTTCTTGTCGGCATTTTGACGTGGACAATTCGTAAAAGTTCCGTAAAGGACTTCATTTGTCAGAACTTCATTCGAACTGTATGAGCCGGATTCATCGTCATGTATGAACGATCCAATCTTATTCTCATTATTCACAAGGGACTGGAGATACATCAATTAATAGCCGCACCAAATCTGCAGACTCCATAAAATCAGAGGCAAAATTTATCCTCTCCCTCGATCGCAGTTTAGAATGAGAACCTCACGTCTAGTATATGTCCAAGATTTCTCCGCCCAATGCTCAAATATAACATTGACATCATGAAGAAAGCGCAGTGGTATATCGAGTCCACGACCTAGGTCTAGATCACCGTTAATCTATCGCTTGAGTTACGAGTCGAGACGAAGGCAAGTCGTTGGTTATGGTATGGTAGTAATTTGTAGTAGAAAAACTTGTTAAGAGATAACACTAAAGCCAGGAAGCCAAATCTGCAGACTCCATAAAATCAGAGGCAAAATTTATCCTCTCCCTCGATCGCAGCTTAGAATGAGAACCTCACTTCCAGTATATGTCCAGGTTTGCAACGCCTTACCATTATTTATCTGATATTCTTCATTGTTCAGTTTAATTATATTTTTTTATTTAACGTAATAGATCACGCGTGTAATTTCAGCTTCTTTTCTTCTTTACGTTCTGGTATATATTATATTTTGTATGTGTGACCGTGTGCACGTGTGTGTGTCAGGCCAAAACTTGCCAATTTGTAAACTGGCAACCCGGCATTTTTAACCTAGGGGTTATTTCGGGTTGCCAGAACCCTAATTCTTAGCAATATTTTTTATATTTCTGTATTAATTAATGAACAAAGGGTAATAAAGAGGATGTTGTTGTTGTTGTTATAGCCATATATGCTGATGTTAAATCTGAGATTAGCCAATGGGAAAGGTTGACTTTTCACTGCACTGTACATACAATTATTTATTTCTTTATTTCTTTATTTATTTATTTATTTATTCTTGTTCTGGTTTAGTTGAGAGAGTTCAACGAAAAGAACCCTGCTGGTTCAGGATCGCGGGCTCAACAACAGGCTGAAGAGCGAGTCATGGCAAACATTCAGTGGCGCAAAGAAAATGAAGAGGATGTCGGGAACTGGCTCAAGGATTACCTTGAAGCTAATAACATACCGCTTAACTAGACAGAACTGGTTTTTAGTTTGGCATTTAGTTTGGTTTTTAGTTTGGCATTTTTCTTTACAATTTATCCGTTTACATGATTAGTTTTTCGAAATACGATATAATCAAGTTGATTTACGAGTAGCGGGTATGAGCTAACAGACATAAGCTGGCCTCTTCCATAAAGGATTTTACTTACTTACTTTTTACTTTACCTTGATTGGCCTTATGTATTGTTACCTGTTTTGCACGGTATGATTCATTTTTCACACTTGTCATTTACGCCGGGTTGGCTGGTATGTCACTCAGTAGCGCCATGCCTCTTGTAGAGTGAATCATTGCTCTCCCACTTCAAAGGCTGCTCTTCTCACTATAACTGTTCCTTTCATTTCATTTCGTTTTGTGTAACGGACCGGTTACAGAGTTGCTTCTCTTTGAAAACTAGTATTATAGTCTTACACGAATACAAAAATCATGCCTTTGTGCTCCTGCCCTTAAGCAAAGCAAAATCAATAGTAGGATTGATTCCCAATATGGACCGTAACATTACTATAATGTAAAATGCACACATTTTCGTAGTTTGTATGTGTCCCTTGATTTGTTTGTTTGGTTGCTTTTTCCTTGTAGCGTTTCGACCGTTGAGGTTTCCAGGAAGGTTTTCTTAAGAACTCGCACGTATGTACCTACCGAGTTATGATCATTTCTGTATTTGTAGGTTAATAAAGATAACGAGTGATCTTTGCTGACGTCATCATCAACATTTTATTTAATTTGTTAATTACATTATCTTTGACCAAGCAAGGTAACCAACTTATATGGGACGCTACCTCAATTATTTCAAATATGGTTTTAATTGTTAGCTATGCGTGCGCGGCATGAGCAATTAAGCGGTGTTTACTAGGAAAGGCAGAGTTGAGGCGACTGGCAGCAGTTGCCAGGACTTTCCAGAATATATATTTTGACGCATCACTCTCTATTAAGAGATGTTGCAATATTAGTATCACGCAAAGGCCAGTTTTTGGTAAACAGGTTGTGGAAACAGCAAAACCCGTTAGAACCCTTAATTTTGGCTTTAAATGCATGAAACCCAACGAGCGGTTCCGAACGGAAAGTGCGAAGTCAGCAAGCTTCACTTAATTATAAATAAGTGAGCGCCATAAAGATCGTGTTCATGAAAGGTAGTGACCTGGATAAAAGAGTTCTCCAAAAGTATATTTGCGCTATCCAAATGCGTGTTGTTGTCTATCTGTTGAGAACGCAAAAGTCAGCTTACAAGTTTATACAAATAACACCAAAACAATTCCTCTAGTAGAGAATACTAATTTAATAGCAATACATTCGGTTGAACTAGCGATATTTTCATATTGTAGACGAGAAAGCCCATTTTCAAATTGCCCACATTGTTCCGTAGTGCAGTTTTGGTTTACATGGAAGCTTATTCAGGACGACCTTTGATTCTGGCCTTCTTGCAACCTGAAGGGCGATATCATTGCTTCTAAGTCATTATCGCCCTCTTAACCATCGGTCGAGTCTTCTTGCTGCTTACTCGTTACCATTTCGAACTCTTTAAACATGTGTTTTCGTTCTAAGTGCAGAATTTTGCCGTCTAGAAGAAAACCACGACACACGACGTCATTTTATTTGGATGCTGCGATCATAAAAGAAGCTTCTTCTACCCCCTAGAATATACATAGAACCAAAACACAATAGGTACCAAAGAAATCTTTGAGGATTGGAAAAAGGCAGTTTCTTTGTATTTTCAAGGGGCCACTTGCCTCACCTACCCCGCAAGGGAGGTCGTATGCGACCCCATCTACCCCTATACGAAGTCAACGGAGTTAACAATGAAAAGTTCAACAGATTTCTGTTGCAGTCTTTACGTACGTCGACATATTGACGAAAATAGTGACATCAGAAGGCCACGTTTTCGATCAGGAACTAGCATTTCCTTTACCCTTTCCCAATATTCTAAGCCTAATAGTCCTCCGTCCTACGGACTTCGCACTAAAACGAGCTCATTGACACATCATGAAATAGCAATTTTACTATTCCGTTACTTAAACAACCGTAAAGTTACTACAAGGCTCGTATTGACGGGACTTTCCGTATTTCCACGTCTAAAAGCGGTTCTGTAAGTCATTGCTTGCTTTCCAGCTTTACTCAGTTTTACGCTTGTCAGAAAACTGAGTAAATTTTCGATTTCGTACGGTGGCATGAGCCCTGTTATTTAATTAAATACAACTTTTTGAAGCACTTTTTCGGGGCGATCTCAAATCAAGGTGGCAAAAAGATGACGTCACGATACTCATATGCTTTCCCTTCCCGAGTTTTCCTCACGCCTCCAAAATGAATGGTGATTGTCGCGTTTTCAAATTTCCTCGGCGCAGTGTGGATGGAAAATATTTAATGCGTTTAATTTTCAAAGAGAAATGCCGTTTTCAAGTTTCTTCGGCCTATATTCCTGACGTAATGTGGCCTAAGGGTGTTTTTGGCATTTTGGCAAGTTCCGCGGGCGGGCAAGATGAAACTTAATCCAGCTCTGGAAAATAGCGCTGTCTTGCCTGCTAAAGACTACCCGGTATTTACCATGGGTAAATGGACTCCATTATGCCATACAATACATCTGTTATTGACCTAGCTTGTTCGCTTAAGAGAGCTGGATATTGGTCTCGTTATTTTTTTAACATCTACTATATTAAGTTTCGGCTTCGATTTCGCGTGTAATGGTCCAAATAATACATGATAATTGTAAATAGACGAAGACATTACTAGACTCTCTTACTAAGTTTTTAAACTTTTGAAAACAAAAGATATGACAGGCCTACACTGACTCCCCTCGTGAATTGCGATGGCGATGCATTTTAGCCTTCAATTAAATTTTCGCTCTAACGAGCGTATCTTTTAGAGATTTGCCTCTCTTATATGATATAATCGAAGGTTTAGTATAGATGCTTTTCAGCAATGGCTGGTTTCGTATTACAACCCAGTTATTCATTAAAATTTCTTTTAGGCCACGTACTGCTGGGTGATATGTAAACGCACGAAGTAAAAGATATCTCAACCAATTTGAATCAGAAGTTTGATACTAGACTCTGTTGGATTCCAGACCTCCCGATGTTAAAAGCTTTTCTGGCCATCTTGGTCTTCCATTTTGATATTTGCCAATGAAGCCTCATCTGCATGATTAGGTCTAGATGTTGGCCGGGTTTAATTTTATTTAATTTTCAATGACTGAAATACTGAAAACAGGTTGGAGGGAGCTAGGAAAGGGTGTTGCCATATGAACGGAATTTTATAACAGCCGTAAGTGTGCTGTCTGTAGAACGATTACTCTGCCAAGTTTCAATGGTCCGTGAAGCAAATTGACCGAGATGGCTCTATTTATTGATTGGATTGAGTTTATGACGTGATCGGTATCCTAATTTGCATATTTTACAATTCTTTAAATTTAGAAATCTCCGGAACTAATACGAGTATTTAGAAACGGAAAACGCCATTTTAAACCATTCGCGGAATTCTCCCTACTATACATAAAATAGCAAGGAATAAAATTTGAGCATCGTAGCACGTTTTTGATTGTCACAAGACTGATTGCATATAGATAGATTAGGAACTTATCTAAATGTCTACGAGAAACCAGAAACTGCAAGGGACCGCATACGATCGTATGCGGTCCCTTGCAGTTTCTGGTTTCTCATTCATGTATTTTCGGACCGTAGGTCTTTTCAGATCCGATACGCTGCGTTTTTAAAGCATGGTACTGGCTATGTGGTTGAATGTTTAAATGTTTAGGCTGGCCTTGTCCAGCCACATTTATTCTTTTGCTTTTCGAGACACCAATTTTGACACTTTGTCTCCTTGCGCCCCGAAACAGGTGATGTGGCAACGCGTGTTTCAGGGCGCAAGTGAGTTCAAAGTATGGAACTTGATATAGTGAATGGGTCATTTTGCAATTTATGTGCGTTGGCTGTTGGACTGGTGTTACATATCTTCGCTACACAGTGCTGACGAGCCCCAAGAAGGGCGAAACAGCTGTCCACTGTTGCAATCCTACTTTATCAGTTCTTGTCATGTTGGTGTCTCGAAACGTTTTTCACGTAGTATTAGTCTTTCAGTCTATTGTTTGTCTTCATAAATATCTACGCCTGGTACATATGTTACATGAGGATTAAAAGTATCATGAAAAGACAACAGTCTACACTGTGTTTATACTTCATCGTCTACAACCGTTAGCGTTAAGCTGGATCACTAAAGCTGGGACTCTGTTTTGTCAGTTCTCCTTTCTTGGAAAGAAACATTTTGAGCCAGTTCTCCAGATCCTTCTCATTTCTTTGGATCCAAGCAATGTTGGCCTTAACTCTCTCGACCGCTTGCGACAATGATTGACTGCTCAGTCCAGACCCGTTACCGCGTTCTTTGACAAAATTTAGGAGCTGAAAAAAAAAAAACCGTTAAACGTAACATAAGAGATGGTTGATCAATCTTTTCATAGCATTCTACCTAGGGCTCAATTGTTTGAAAAACCATAAAACAATGATAATAAAGCCGAGTTCACACAAAATTTTGATCATATTGACCTGAAGAACTAACTGAGGGTATCAAACTCCAGCCAGTTTTTCATTTATGTTGCAGAACTAAAAAAAGCATCAAAAGACCGGTAACCTCACAATCTGAAGTTGAAAACAAAATGCTTTCCTATTTGATTTACATCGCAGACGGAATTTTGCTGGCTACAAGATATTCTGTGACCGTCGCGGTGATATTTATTTTTAATTTGTTAATTTCATTAATGCTCTGTGCTGCCATTTTGTGTACTTTTCTGTAGCTTATCTTGTTGCTTATTATGTTGGGGAGTTTCTTCACTCCTAAAGGCGATGAGAAGTCTGGTCTTTTCCTACCATCAGGTGTCTGTCATTTTCTTTAACCTTGCGCTGAAGTTGCTTTAAACAACCCCCTCCAGGTTATTAAAGTAATTTAATAACATAGCCTTAGACAAGCGCGCGTTCTGATTGGCTAATACGCTCGATCCATTTGCCCTTTGGGATGCAAGCTGCCGTCCGTTTGTTTATTTGTACTTTTTTTCATCGTTGCCACTTTTTTAAGACAATTCCTATTTTTATTTTTATTTTTTTTCTTTTCTTTTCTTTTCTTTTCTTTTCTTTTCTTTTCTTTTCTTTTATTTTATTTTATTTTATTTTATTTTATTTCATTTCATTTTATTTTATTTTATTTTATTTTATTTTATTTTATTTTATTTTATTTTCGCCGTAAATATGAAAAAATTTCATAATTCTTCCGGAGATGAGGAAGATAATTCCTATGAGCTGCCAAATTTCTAGCGCAAGTTTTCGCTTTTAGAAATGTCTCGTTCCAGATTGTTCTTTTGCCCAAGAGGCCAAGAAGGACAGAGAGCTCAGCCACCAAAGGCTTCAACCATGTGCAGTTTGTTTTCAATTCTTCGGAAAACTGATCCAAAGTTAAAGGGACACCGCCGCCATTTTAGGCATGATTTTGGAAATCTCAAAAACATATCTCGATCTTTGGAAACTTAACAATAATAGTTTTATTTTGTAGAGCAGTACTCGACAAATGATTAGAGCCTGAAGTGAGGATGGCTAACGATGGCGAGGATGGAAACGGATTGTGATTTCGATTTTTGAAAAAGCGTCAGGATTTCAGTTTTTCAAAGATTCAAGTTTGGCTCGAAAATCGTTGAAATTTGCAAAAATGTTCTTGCAGTGTGGACTTTCTTCGAGAAATTGCTTTTAATCATTTAGTTAAAGCTAATTAAGTTCTTATTACATAAATTTAGGGACCATTTCGCGAATCTATAACAGTTTTTAGCGAATATATCGTGACAGTGTCCCTTTAAGCTTAACCAACCTTTGAGAAACGCTTTTACCGACTACAACTTTCGTTTGTTGTCAGCTTGATGTTTAGTTTAACTGAACAGTTTGAAGTTGTTTGTTTGCCCGAGATCGAGAAAATGTAAACTCTAAACTCGCCGCGATTCAGTAAGCACTATATCAAAAGTCTCAATGTTATATAAAATTGTAAACTTTGGGAGGTTTGCTAAGCACTCAAGAAGCTAGAGTTGCATTCAGCTCTCGCCTCGTACGACTCTTACACTTCTTTCGTGCTTAGCAACCTCCCGCGTACATCCATAACTCAATAGTTGCACGCTGCACGCTTGCCCGTTGTTAACAAAAACTTAATTATAATATGGTCCCGTAAATGGTTCAATTTGATTCTATCATAATTAAGGCCTGTGGGAACACGACTTACGATTTACTTAATTTGATCAAAAACTTCCTTACGAAGCATGTGTTTGAGATGTTTACACGAAAGGCCTTTTAGACAGGCCAGTTTACCGATAAGACAAACAAAAACGGATTTAAATGGAAGAACCTATAACGAATTAAACCAAATTAAATAAACAATCTGGAACATTTTTGCCCGTAAACTTTAAATGTGATGCCAAACTTGTTCTCTCGAGTTCGGTAAAGCCCGCGCCAGTTGATTGTCGCTAGGTAGGGTAGTAGTTGTGTTATTCGGAGCATAATACTGTGTCCTTTGTAAACAATGTGCATCTAACATTATCGAGTTAATTATTACAAGAGGCCAGCACAACGTTTACAATGCCTTAATCGTTGTTAGCTACGAAGAGAACACTTTTATCGTGTTTTTTCGGTAGGATAGTTCAGATTTGGGTGCCGTACGTAGCTGCCGTATGTAAGGTGAGTTCATGACTCCTCAATGTCTTCAGACAGGCACTGTTTTCCACTACATTGCTTTATAAAATAACCGACAGTCAATCTTGGCAACAGCGGGGCAGAGTAAGCTCGCCTCTAGAACGTTCAACGTGTATAATTTTACTCCTGGATTACCCGTGACTGGTCGTGTTATGTCCACGTACGTCATGACAGTGTAGCTTTTCCCCCTTTAGTGTAAATGCTGATTGAGTTAATTCAAATTTCAAAGGCACAAGTCGTAAGCAAGGAAGGTCTTTATACCTGTTGAAGCTGAAATTCATTAGTGAAACTACTCGTCACAGATTCCAATACACTTCTGAGGATGTACAGCCCTTCACCATACCTAGTAAATTAAAAAGAACAACAAGAAGAGTTAAATAATCCAACAAACACAATTACCAATTACTTGGGGAAAAGCCTACCATTAAGTTGCCTTATGAACTTCCAGATCACAATATTTCACTAACTGTGAAGACAGCTGTCTCTTTCGAAATGACAAAATGTGCCCGAAGACTCATTACAGGCAGGTCATTAGAGGAGCAGTGGCGTATCAATTAGATTTGTTCAAAAGAGCATAAAGGGTACGCGAATTAATTCCCATGATAGGCCTTAGTCTCAAGTTACATGTGGTGTAAAAGCTGCAAATGCGGTCTGAGTTATCTTCTAGTATTGCTCTGCCCTAAATGCTCTAAACTACTTTTCTCTCTGTTTTCCTCTCCATTTTAATATAAAGTAAAACGTAACGTAGGGTTTTTTAAGCCGAATTATTTCTTAGTTACCAAGTCAAAATAATTTTACTGATCTGCGGTTCCATCGTTTAATTCTAGAAGTTATGGATATCAATATTTTGTCGTAATTGGCTTTCAGTGTGTCCTTTTTAAGAGTTTTTAGTTATCAAGAACTCTTATTAGATCGTCATACACTTAAATATCTTCCTACATCTTTCACGCTATAATTAACTTTTGGGGCCCGTTTCTCGAGGGTCCCGAAATGTTTTCGCACCCGGAAAGCCGTAGCAAAATCTTAAACCTTATGATTACAGAGCTGTGTTACTCATATTCTTAATATGAACGTACAGAGGTTATCTTAATACAATAAGTTTCGGGCAGGAGCCATAATCGGGGATGGAGACCGTAAGTCTTGGGATCCTCGCGCACCTATGATATGGGACAATTTTTCTATTTTTAGAACAAATTGCGCCATCCTGACGTCATATATCCGCGCGGATCCACGCACTTGTCGGGGGCTCCCGCATGGATGTTGTCACGTTGCGTGATCAAATGGTGAGAGTTGCGAGATTCTCTTGCAGATTTTTCACAGCGATGGCAGGGAATAAAGCAGGGAATAAGGCGGGGAATAAGGCAAGGAATACGAACCAGGGCGCTTATATGTATTTTTATGTTCTGAGCTAACGGAAAAGGTGGGTTTTTCAGGGTCGAAAACAAGACTTCATTCTCGCGCTGGGAATGAATAATAAGATCTGCTCGCGCTAGTTGTAAGCTTACGCGTATATGCTTTTGCGTTTGTTTTGACTTAAGAATATAGCAAGAAAACTCTTTACTCTGGTATCGAGTTAATTTGTGAGTTTCTCAAACAATGCTTAATCATAACCAAAGCCTGTTTTTCATGGTTTCTTATTGTTTCTGCTTGTTTGGCGAGTTTGCAAAAGTTTTTGAAAGGAAAGTCTGACGCGTACAACTAGCTCATTTACATAGTGCAGCTCGTTCACTTTAAAGTCCGAGTCGGTGTTTTCAATTGTCAACAAATCTTGAGAAAGATTTGTTTCGTTATCTTTTGTGCTAAGATGCTGCAACAAATTTCACGAACGCAAAAAGGCCGCTAACATCACGTGTGTTTCTTCAACAGAGTGAAATTTTACACTGCGAAAATGAAAATAGACAAGGAGTTTTGATAACTCGATCATCAAAATCGAAATCGTTATTCGAAATTGATTAAAGAAAGCGTTATCGGAACTTTGCTGATTATTTCTGCTTTATTCACATATTTTCATCTTGGCTTTATGTTCTCAAACATTTATCAATCTTAAACTTGTTTAAAAACTATGGAGTTATTGTTTGAGTTCGATGTACGTTTTCACATGAAAGTGCGGCGGAAGTACAATTTGTCATGTTTACTGACTGTACAAAACACGCATCGGCGGACGCTCTCATTCATCGACAAAAGACAATTTACTAGATTTTTACACAAATAAAACAGCAGTATCTACGGCCGTAAAGTTATTGGGCCTTGAAGAAAAATCAAGCGTTGCTTACAATTCAGGCGAAACTCAAACTAGCAAATTTTGTTTTACTTTACGGTCGCGATAGACTGGCAAATTCCTCGCAAGCGTGTGGTAAGAGGAGCTAGGAAACTATGAAGTCCTGAAACTCTGCTATATGTAAATATATCCAGCTAGTTTTTTGCTGTGTAATGGAAAAGCTGTTAATCTTCAACATACGTGAAATTTAAAGAGTGGTAATGTACAGCTCATGTAAAAGAAGCATCCGTCGGAACACAACTTGGTCAGCGATATATATCTAAGCGTAAAGCGGAACATACCTAAATTCGACACTGTCTTACTTCACTCAAACTGGAGCAGCTTACGACGAAAATACTTAAGCAAAATTCCAACAGACGTAAACACGATGAGTTGTGGGCCAAAAACATGAAAAATATCGGGAATTTCGGACGCCATTTCCCCCACGCAACATCCGCAAAAATCCTCGCAGCGTGTACGCGCGTGAGCCGCGGGCGATGGCGCAATTTGTTCTAAAAATAGAAAAATTGTCCCATATCATGGGGACAGCCCCAATACTGGAAATGGCGCGCGCTTAAGGTCTCCGTCCCCGATTATGGTTCCTGGTTTCGGGCCTATACTCCCCACTGTTTTAAGATATGGCTTTCGGACCCGATAGGCTTCCGGGGCTTTCGAGAGACGGGCCCCTGGACCGTTATTTTCTCTATTGATAATGGAGTCAAGGTGACTTTGTTTCCTTTTGCTTATTTTTGTAATCACTAGTATTTCGAAATGTTTCTTTATTAAAACAATAAAGACACAAAAAATAGAAGTAATAAAAAAACTGAAAGGAAGCATCGAACATCTTACCGAGTTTCTAGGACATCCCAGTGCCTTAAAATGAAATCCCAAGCCATTTGCCGCCCCACGTTACTACTTTGTGCGACTTTACCGATCACAAATGTACCTTCAGACGATTTGATCTTGGATGTGTCTAGTGAGAATTGGAGAAACCTAAAATAAAAAGATAAAGGATATTACACGTCGGCGCAAAGATATGAATTTATTTTAAAGTGGTGAAAACAATATTTTACCAACGGGTGCAGAGATTGAGTGAAATATTGTTTTGATTTTATATCTTGAGGCCACCATGTAATTAATCATATACAAACTGACTGTTTGTTTCTGAACAAAGCGAGAAATGACGTCATCAATATCTTCACTATCAAGGGTATGGAAAATACGCCACCCGGGTCCCAGTTGTATTTTGTATGAATTTTATGAGTGATGTATTTTCCAGTAAAACACTCATATCTGCATAATGAAAGGAAGTAAGACATTTCTATCCATCAAGGCGCTATACTGATCATTTAACGGTAAAACGAAAGTTCAAATGTGGGAATTGAAATTGCTTGAAGAAATCGAAAAGAGCTCCCAAAATAAAAGGGACACGAGTCAGAAAAAAAGTCAGGCGGAGCCACCATATTAGGAGGGAACTCCGACGGTAATGTCATTACCTGCTAAGGATCCATGGCTCAGCTGACGCAGCCAATCCGTGTATCAGCTTCATACTCTCTGACGCCACTGAAGTGCGCAGCAACTGATTAAAAGCGAAATCCCACTCTTCCCGACCACCACTGGTAATACCATAATAATAAACTAATGAGCGGAAATTTGCTGGTACTCTGTAGACAAAGCAATACATCATTGTTAGCAATGGTTATTTCTATATTCCTTTAGTGTTATGCCAGGCTATGTGCTAATATTTATTAAGCTCTGTGAGCGAGACATTAAAATGTAGTAACATTCACCAGGAGTAAATTTACATGCCAACATTCATGTTTTTACCCTTTGATGTATATAAATATTTTAACTTTCAGCTTTTAAACTTTTCACCCCTTAGGTCCCAATAGTACCATATGGCACAAAATGTTATAATAAGCTTAATATTTGGCCAATTCATTTCAAATTTGGACGCCAAAAGGATCTTTGAGAGATCTTCACATTGGTAGCATAAAATCATAACCCCTCCTGATTCAGACCTCATTAACCACCCCTTAAGATTTTGAAACTTTTGCATGCGCTTTACAATTTTACGGTCAAGTGAATATGGGATATCTTATAGTGAAGTGGGCTCCCTGTTTAAATGTTTAATTATCATTATTACTATAAGAGAGACATTTCCTTCTAAAGCATAAGTGAATCCTCTGAATTTGAATGTAAAGACGGCCACCAAAACCTCAATGTGATACCTCGTCGGATCGGGTGAATTAATTACACAAACACGGTATAAAATAAATGATTGAATAATTTGTACAGCTCAAGTATAAAACCTTTTCTTTTGATATTAAATAGAAAGTCTTTTTGTATGATTGTTATCAAAACGGTTTTGATTTAGTTTGCAGTGGCGGATCCAGACTTTGAGCTGAGGGGGGAGGGGGGGGGCGGTTTTGTTTTACTTGCCCTGCCGGCTTTTCTTCCTTCAGTCATTTCTTCTTTTTTCACCCAAAATAAGGAAGGCCCGGGTGCCCCGGGTCCCCCGGCCCCCTCCCCTAGATCCGCCATTGGTTTGGTTGAATATTAGCCAAAATGAGCAACTCATGTGCCACGTTCCCATACATTCTCCATAATAGCATTTCTATACATGCTGTTTTTTTAATATTAGCCCTATGGATCCGAACTGATTTAGCAGACATTATTTCTGTATTTTACGACAACAATTTTGTTTCTGGGTTGATTCATTTATAGCTAAAAGGTCTAGATAGCAGCAGACATGTAAAGATTTTAAGGAAAACGACCACTTTTTTAAGTTTAAAAGACATGTTTCGACAGAACTTCTGTCATCTTCAGTTGAATGAATGATTACAAAGCAAGTTGAATAATAAGTAGGCAAAAATGCTAATTAAGACAAATAGTAACAACAGAACGTGAAAAGGTGTAAATTAAAAGGATAATTTTAGATTTAAAAGGATAATTTTAGATTTAATTTACAACAAAAATCGGGGTCACCGTGCTCGTTTAAGAGAAAAGGAGCATTTATTTCGCTATCAAGCTTAGTTTGAGGGAAATCTCTTACCTTTTGTACGCGTAAGCGCTCATGTGCGCGCGCAAATGACGCGAAAATCGTGCGCAGTGGGGATGTGCAATGAAACACTAAGGAATCACCTTAACAAGAAATCTGAGTTATAACCATTTTTAAAATCCTCTGAAGAGAAACTAATTCTATACGGCCAGTCAGAAGGGGAATCGCTCCAGCCGCCCAGTTTTATGAGTTTTTAAACCTACAGACCATTCTCTAGCCTACAAGGTCTGATGATCGCCTCGTGCGTGATCGTTCGATTTTAGACACTTGTACCTCAAGATGATATGAATTCAATATTACCTCTGCTAGGGAAGGATATCTGTGATACGCCCAATGTTTCCCAACATCAATTATGCTCTCTCAGTAACGTTTTTGAGCAAATTTAAGTACAGCTGTTTAATCAAAATCTCAGTGGAAATTTTGTCTGCTGAATAAGTGCATTATCAACTAAAAAAAGATGTTACGGGTAAATTAAAGAACTATAATCAACGACTATTTAACGATCGGAACTAAAATCTACTGAGAGAAAAAAGGAATTCAAAGCAAGTCGAAAGATCGTGATGCTTTAAAAATTCCAGCGAGTTCGCATTCTGGATTTTCCATATCGTTTCGTCTAGGGCGCTTAATTTTCACGGGCTAAACTATACCCATAGCATAGCTTTTTTTATTAGAAACTCTTATTTGTCGAGATATTCGTATACTAGAAGAGTTATGATCCCCTCAAATGGGTTGAAATTTGGTATGAAAATATTTTTCAAATGGCCAGAAAGTAGCCAAAACGTATTTACCCATAGATATACAAATAAGTTAATAAATTTTTATTGCAACTTATCTCACGAAGAGGCACTTTGTCCAGCCGGAGAAGCCCGAGAAAAACTCTCTTAACAAGGCAAGAACCAACAGCAAACTCAACCCACTCACGAAACTGGGTCCAAGATTCGAAAATGAGTCACATTAGTGCGAGACGAGTGCTCTCACCTCTGCCCCTATAATGTTCATGGACTGAATATTCATGGCTGTTACCAGTTAAGTTATAGTTAGTTAGTCTTGGATTGTATGCCAGCTTTTGCCCCCTAATGGCGTAACAATCTTGAGGCCTCTGACAAACAAAAACTGCTAGTAGACACAGACAGTAAAAGCTCAATAATGAAGAAGAAGAAAGTTTTACGATATTCAAGGGAAAACTTAGTAGCTGGTCCGCATGCAAAAGCTTAGTCAATTAATTCTTATATACTTACTGGTTGTGAACTGGATCCTTCATCCAGTCATGAAAGTATTTCGAGGCATTGTTTAGGCAGGCTGTCTCCCCCGCATCGCAAACAATTTCTAAGATGGCAGGTCGCAAAAATCTAACATGATAAAGTCAGAGAGAAACATCAATGCAACTTGGAAGGGATGATCTGAAGTTTTTATAAACCTGATACTAATCAACTCAACGCTTATATAAGTAAGTCTTCTTACGTTTCTAGATGAGAGCCTCGATCCGTAAAGCCAAGCCTCTTATATTGAGGTTCCACTTGGTAGAAAAGGTACCTCTGTTGGGTAAATGAAATATATTCCTTATCAAATTTCATTTATTATTACATTTAGTTATTTCAAGTTTTAAAGGGCGTATGCGAGTAGTAAATGATGGATGGATTGATTGACTGACTGAATGAATGAATGATTGATTGATTGATTGATTGATTGATTGATTGATTAATTGATTGATTGATTGCTGTACGGATGAACTATATGAATAGACCGGTCTTCAATACGTGCTGAGATATCTGGTTATAGAGGTACGCATTTGGTCTCACTGAACAAACGTAGAAGGCCCTCAACCGTAATAAACGCAGCACTGTGGGTATGTTATACTGCTGCAAATCTCATCTCGTATCATCAGAGACTTGCCATGTCAATCGCAGCACGCAACCCAGTACACGTAACGTCTGTCATCCCACCACATCACATCACATCAAATCCCAAAACATCACATCAAGTCCCAACAAATCACACCAAAATCCCAACACATTACGTCACATCCCAACACATCACATCAAATCCAAACACGTCACATCAAATTCCAACACATCACATCAAATCCCAACATATCATATCACATCACATCACATCCCAACATATCACATCAAATCTCAACACATCACATCAAATCACAACACATCACATCAAATCACAACACATTACATCACATTCTAACACATCACATCAAATCCCGACACATCACATCAAATCACAACACATCACATCAAATCACAACACATCACATCAAAATCCCAACACGTCACATCACATCCCAACAAATCACATCACATCACATCACCTCCCAACATATCACATCAAATCCAAACATATCACATCAAATCCCAACACATCACATCACATCACATCTCATGCAGTGTCATTCCATCACATATCAGTCCTGTCATACGTGGTTAAGGTTTGTGCGTCTCATCGTAGATAATGACTTCTCAACTCATGAAATCACACGAAATGCTTATCGCCTTCATGAATCGTATCATATGTAATGTCAATTTATCTCAAGGGTCCCTGTCCATAAAAATGGAAAATAACTCGGCAAGGGTCGAAAATTCGATTTCGTTCATATTTTCATGGTAGATAGGCGAGGGCATGACAAAAACTCCTGGATAGTTTTTTTGGCAAAATATCCTTCTATTTCAAAGAAATATGCAAATTACCAAATTCCGTTAAAATCGCCATTTGACGCACCATTTTATTAAACAAGTTTTAGAGCCTCGCATGCAAAACCACATCATCCTTCCGTCTTTAAAACACTCAAGTATTTTTGTGCAATGTTCAAATGTGTACTGGGTTGATTTTAGGAAATGTAACGTTGTCTTTTTGGGTGCAAAATAATGAAATTTCGAAGACATGTATTTCATTCACTTAAAAGTACTTCGTGAATATAATAAATTTTCACCATGTGCGAAACCTTCAAATGGATTAAGCTTCTGGTGGTTGAATCGCAGAAGGATGGTCTACAGATTCCTGTAAAAATTTCGTTGGGCAAATGATTGTGAGCGACGCGAGAGCTTTTCAAAGTACGTCAAAAATGCAAATATTTGACCATCCGTTGTCAAATTTCAATTTACGTTGTCAAATTTTCAATTTTGTCAAATTTCAATTTTTCAGTTTACGGGTTAGACGTATATTTTAGCATGCGCCACACGACTTGACCTATGTTAGGTTGAAATAGACACAGAGCTGATAATTTCGATAATGTTCTAACCTCATTTGCTGTAAAAGGCAGGTCCAAAGCCGATTTGGCTTGTTTCTCTCACCATTCGTCGCACATGAAGCAGAAGTTTGCTTTTTTTTACATAACGTCCGATGTACATCGCCAACTGTCAACTTATTTGATGGTCGAATACCATGAATCTGTGACCCTCTTTCGACACATATGATCACCACTGCATCTCCGTCAAAAACGGCTAAGTCATTTGTAGATAGTTGCTTGCTTTGCTCTACACCAAAATATTACGTTCATATGCGCAGAAAGATGGTCACAGATTCATGGTAGTCGACCAATAATAGGCTGACAGTAGGCGATGTACATCGGACGTTAACCTTGTGTAAACAAAAGCAAACTTCTGCTTTACGTACGACAAATGGTGAGAGATAGACTAGAAACACGTCAAATCGGCTTTGGACCTGTGTTTTACTACAAATAAGGTTAGAAAATTATCGAAATTATCAGCTCTGTGTCTATTTCAACTTATTATAGGTCAAGTCATGTCGCGTATGCTAAAATATACGTCTAATTAACCCTAAACTGAAATTTGACGACGGATGGTCAAATATTTGCATTTTTAACGTACCTAGCCTATCTACCATAAGAATATGAGCGAAATCGAATTTTCGACCCTTGCCGCGAAATTAAGAGTTTGTCTGATTTTTACAGGCGGGCACTCTTAATAATAATAATAATAATGATGATAATGATAATGATAATGATAATGATAATAATAATAATAACAACTTTATTTAAGTCTCGAATGTATTTAGCACTGTTGTGCTAACTGGGGACACTGTAAATAAATAACCAAATACTGCAAATAGAACATAAACCATTAAGGATCCCAACTGATTTCCAACTATTAAGAGTCCCAATGCCATCTTATCGTATCATAGCACGTCCAATATTGATGTCACCGAATTTGTATTTGACACGATAAAGTCCAGATAGTGTAAACGGAAAATGCTCAATTTGTGTTCCATTTATGGTTTTTCTTACTAATTACAATTAGATAGAACTTTCAGAAGTTAAACCAACCTGCAAGTATTTGTATGCGGGTCTGGTTGGCGTTAAAAGGCTTTTGATGAAATTGAAGCTCTTGATGGCGGCTTGCCATGGAACATAGTCTTCTTCAGCTTGCAAATACGACGTCATTTCTAATGCCTTGGTGTAGTTCAGCTTCCCGCTCCTTTTAAAGTTCAATGTACAGAAGAAAATTTACTGCTCTACGATTAGAACTATTATTTTGCATCATTATCAAACAACATGTTGGAGACATAGAAGAAGAAATATACAGCCTACCTTGCTAGCTCAAAAGCGTCATCAATAACTCCAGCACGGTCTGAAATATTCAATACCTAAAGAGAAAAACCCTTGATGTGTACTTCTAGTTCTCTCGTGAGCTGGAACATTTATTGCACACTAGCTGACTCATTCCAGATTGTAACTGTGAAATATCTGCAGGTAGACCCGGCCCTAGAATTTTGTTACATTTTTAGGAACATTTAACTTGCAGGTAAATAGGGAGATCTAAAATGTCGCCATTCTTTCTATTAAATATTAAAATCTATCTGTCTACTTTGTATCTAAAATTTTGCACAAAACTGGGCCCTTCCCACCATGAACTGGAACCACTTCTTTCTTTTAGACCTTTGTAGCAGTGGTTTTCGTCCAGGGAGGACCATATCAGCAGCATAAAGAGACTACCTCTTAGCTTCTCGAGGTTCAAGTCCACGCCGACTCTCCAATCTGTACAGTCACCTTATCACATCCTACCTAACAAGCTCTTCCGGTCGATTTTTCAAACCATATGCCAATAAACCTCCTCTTATGAGCCCATTTCACATTGGTCGCCCATAGAACAATAGGCGCTAGCAACAAAACCTTTTGTAGCCTCAGCGCCAGTTTGAAGCGGTTTACGGTTGAAATAAAATAGGGAGACCAAATAATAGAAATTCTAGCTTAGTTCCCTCATTCAAAGAACCAGGAGCTGTGCTCCTGCACAGAAACCGGATTCTCTAACACCAATTATGACGCCATAGACGTAGTGAATGCTCATACCAAGCTCGGATGTGCTCTAGGGATTCCACTTGCTATTGTGTGTACATGGCCGGTGTCCAAGTTGAGAGGGGTTGTAGAAAGGTCAGAAAATGAACGCAGGCGCTTCCCGACTCTTACAGGTTCCACTGGCTAAACGTCTGACCACTTAACGCTCCTGTTTCAGTCCTGCTTCTCAAAGTAGCCCAAGCGCCCTTTTGAGCTTCGTCTACTCAAACGCAAATGACTACTTCTCCATCTCATCCATACCCTACACAGCTCGCCCTGTTTACACCAGCATATGCTCTTCCCCTGGTCAAAAAGTTATATGTATGATAATAGTGATCTCGTATTCACCTTCGAATGACAACGTTAAGGTTAACGCTAGGCCTAACCCTAACACGCTGCTTCCCACATTGGGGCAGTAATAATTTACCACAGGATACGCGACCACATCAACTGTGCCGTAATTTCATCGTGCTTAAAGAAATGCCATTATTATCATTAAATGCCACCAACACCCTCCAATACTGCTGAATAGCTTCAAAAATCTCTATGTACTTCAACCTTCCCTTGGCTTTCTACAAAGCCTCTAGCACAGACTCTCTGTAGTGGGTTTATTAGGTTCATGTTCTTGATCACAGGATCACCCTAGTCTAGTATGCAGTTGGCGTTTGCGCCCTTCCATTCCTTGAGTAGGAACCTTTATTCTAGAAGTTGGAGAAAAACCGCTAAAAAAACACCATTATATTAAAAAGAATCAGTTTCGTCCAAAAAAGAAGAAAGGAACTAATAGAAGGCTCCCTCTGTGGTTTCGACGTCAAAGTCCGCATTCTTGACATCACAGGGAACTCTCCTGGTTGTCCTAGAACCTCTCAAACAGATGAGGGCGGATCCAGGAGATCGTCTTAGCGTACTGTTCCTCAAGAGTGCAAACGACGTTTTTGCTCTGATCTAGGAGATCGTCTGAGCGTACTGTTTTCCCTTCTTTAGCGCTATTCGCTCCGCCAGGCGACTGTGGTACCTCAGGCATTCCTGGCCCATTCCGCTGGTTGTAGTGAATACTAAGGGCGTAAATGTTCCGTGTTCAACGTCGAGAACTCTGCTTGAGTACCGACGCTTCTTCTCGTTTTCATGCATTCTGTAATTATTATTGTCATCATCATCATCATCATCATTATTATTATACATTGTAGTCACCATCTGTCTTCTCATTGACTAAAAGCCTACAGTTAATTCTGTGAAACAGCGCAGCCTACAGATTATTCACTAATCTGCTAGCAGATTAGTGAATAACCTGCAGGTTGCGAGCGCAATGCATGATTTCCAAGAGCAATGTCAAGTTTACGGACAGCGAAGTAAGAACATGGTTTGTCGAAAATAAACTGTGTTCGGTGCGATAATGCTTTTGTCGTTAATTTCTTTAAAAAAATTTATGATAAAACAATTAATAGATTCGGTTTTTTGTGATATCCGGAATAATCAAGGTCTCGGTTAGTGACATCATAACACTTACCTCGCCCTTGATTATTCCGGATATCACAAACACCTTATCCAATAATTGTTTATTATTATTATTTTCATTATCATTATCATTATCATTATTATTATTATTATTATTATTATTATTGTGAGAGACCTCCGTCTTCGTTTCTTACTTCTGCAACTATGACAGAGTACTAAACGCTCTGAGCGCAGAAGCCCTACGAATCTTGGGTTGCCAACAGCTTGGTGGGAGATCTTAGACGGAATCCCTACTAGCAATCGCTCGATTTCCTATCGTGCATGCGCGAACGAGGTCACAATCAAGCATGTGTCGTGCTTTGTCATACGAAATGCATACACGCAAACAAATTACAGTTATTTTTGGGTCAATTGTGGCGAATTAATTAATTTAGGCTTTTTTCACCGTTTATTTCTTGAAAAACTACAGACATTTCGTAAAGAGCGACAAAGAAACGGACGAATTAAACATAAATTGGGTTTGCTCAAAACCATAGTGTCCAGCGCATTGCAAGCTACCTGCACTTAAAATAGTTAAGAGCTATTAACCCTTACATCATGTTCCTTTGACATTGAATACCTTTTTGAAATGAATTAATGTACAGCAATTAATTCTGGAACTGTGCAAACAGCAAAAAAATGCCAGTTTCATTGATTCAAAAGTTTTGAACTTTTAAATGAGTACGTGACAAACCCATGGCAGTGCAATACTGGCAATTTTAATTTTTAGCCAATGACAGGGCAGCAGATACTGTCGAACGGGCAGTCTCTCAAAAGGACAGTGTTTTGAATCCGTTCTGTCATGCGTTAGTTGAAAGCCAGTCAGTTGTGAAACTTGTTGTGGACGGTGGCTGATCAATCGATCGAGCGGATGCGAGCAGTGGTTCCCTCTCGTCTCGTACCGAGCAGAAAGGAATCTCTGTCTCGCAGAGTAGCCGACGTGCACTAAACTACACACACAGCCCCAGTTTTGTACATCTAAAACAAGAGTGGCGGGGTTGTGTTATAGCAACCTCCAAGAGCTGTGATCTCGTAGTATACTCAGATGTGGAAACGCGTGAAACTTCATGATGAAACGCTCTCTCCAACAACAAAGCACTCTTAAGTTTCCACAATCAGCTCAGTATGTGAAACTGGACCATAAGCATTGGGTCAGGACTCCAGCCAATGTTTATGGCCCAGTGGCATGCAGTAGGTCTTATGTTCCAAATGGCACTTTATGTAACTACTTTTCCTACCTTGTGGTCAGTCTTTAGAGCATTCGCCAATGCATCCCAATTTGCATCGTCATAGTTGACTCTGTAAAATCCTTTCTGTCCAACGTTACCTTTGATCCAACCGCTTCTATTCCACGAAATCGTATCTGTGTCCAATAGAGGTACGTTAGAGTGTATTTACAAAAACAACTTTGCTCCTTACCGTTATAGTCTTTGAATCCGAGGCTGATTTTAAAATACTTCTTTCATGTTCTGTACAATAGTTTTATCGCGTCCGATGTAATTTGTAAAACTCAACAAATGAAATTATTACTACTTACCTGATGTCATGTTTATTTCTTTAGCAATTATTTTGTTGGGCGCGGAAGATGTGATATATGTAACAGGTACAAACCATTTGTAACTGCAAAAAATAATATTGAAAACGTACGAAATTTTATGCTTTCTCTTAATGTTTATTCTGAACACGCAAATGTAATATATTACTCGAGTTTAAAATGTTTTCTATTTTGAATCCAAATTTGTCAGTGAGATTTGCTTGATTTCCTCTCAAGTGACTAAGAATAGAATCTGAAGCTCCTTTACAAACTACAAAATAGTTCAGACATAATACAGAATAGAAGTTCAAAACATCGATAAAGCTATATTGTACAAGACAATTAGAAGCTTAAGCTATAGAGCAGCGCAATACAGCTCCATATTAACGGCATGCCTTTATGCTTTTATTTCGGTAATTTTCAAATTCTTACCCGTATGGTGATTTATACTTGGACGTGATGTTGGCACCGGTATAATAAAGGAACCTCTCTTGAGTGATGATGTATGTGTCATCTCTGGAATATCGAATGTCTACTATAGGATAACCCATTTGAAGTGTCCACGTGTTCATCATGTGTTTAACATCAACGCATCTTCCCTGAACACAGCTTTCCTGAGAACATGCGTTTACTTTAATTGCTATTTTCCCTTATCACAAAGAGTAACAACAGGGATATAAAGTCCTTTTTAACCCTCAATTGTTCAAACCTCCTGACTATTCCAAGGAATCTCGGTTTGCGCTCTCAGCAAAAAAGTTAAAAAGTTTCTTTTTTCCTCTTGGTCGTTCGAAACCTTACTCTAGGTAGACACTAGGTCGTTCGTACTTTGTTTAAGGTAACTCGTAGCTCAAAAATGTGTCATTGTTTTCATTTTCATTCATGTCAATCGATTCATTAATGATGAGGGGATTTGGAGAGTGATTATTTAGGTGACTCTATGCAGGATTTTATTCAACTCTTAAATCTTTTAAATTACTGCCCTATAGGCCCGTACCTCTCCCAAGACTGTCCATAAATCCTCTGTTTTTGCATTAGCATACTCAAACTTTTCCAAGTAATGCTGGAAAGAAACACGAATCAGTCTCATTACAACAATAAAAATGTCTCTTCCAATGCTCCTGTAAAGGGAGTGACCATACTTGCATGTCTCTCATCAGTCAAGCAGTAAGCTCTATTCCCTCACCTTTAATCCTTTCCTAAAAACTTCTTTTCCAAGATAAGCCTCTAGCATACGTAGAATACACGCACCCTAAAATAAATGAAAACATACAAAATGGTCGATTTGTCGATGTCGTCCATTGTCCATTTGTTTCTTTTTAACAGCTAGAAAGCCGATTTCAACCAGTGCCATATGCATTATCTTTACCATCTCTTTCGCACAGAGCTGTAGTTTGGTCAGATTAAAATGTGATCGCAAAGGCGATTGCATACATGATAAGTCGGAGTACCTTTTCGTATGTGATGGAATCAAATATCTGGCTGATGTCTTCCGGCCTTGTTATCGGAATTCGTATCGGATGGGAATTGGCCAAGCTATCTTCTGCAAATCCCGCTGACATATCAATTACGACCACTTGATCATCCTGTGTAAACAGAGGACTCTTCAGTTCATGTCATCGTTCAAATGTACTAATGTATGTCCTTTACTTACAATTTTCCATTCTGGGTGAATGTAATCCATGGCCGGGAATTCCATAAAACTAGCAAATCCTTCGTTTAACCAAAAGTCATCCCACCATTCCATCGTGACAAGGTTACCAAACCACTGAAAATGGATCGGTATATGACAGCATAATATGAATAACGCTCAAGGTAGGGAAACTGATTATATCAATACAATAACTATTATAGTCCTAAGAGCATAAAAAGTAACTTTAAAGTAACAGTTACACAACACATCTCCGTGATTGGCCTTAACCTGTACGCATGCGCACAGCTCATTACTCAATAGCCATGGACGGCTATTTTGTCCTTGTTAGAAATCATCAGCACAGGCATATCATGAGGCAGTGAATGAGACTCGAAAGCCATGTTCCTTAAAACCTTTCCCCCCTGAGTCAAACCAGAAAGCAAACCAAACATAAGGGAGCTGTGGTTGGAAGTGCATGCTACTATGCCAGGGTGATATGCTATGGTTTGTATGCCATACTGACGAAGCTGATGGTAACCCGTCAAAGTGTCAATGTTATGTTATGTTGCGGTTACCTGATGAGCAAGTTCATGAGACACGACCTCAGCAACCCTCTGTTTATTGGCGGATGAGGATACATTTGGTTTGAAGAGCAGATTCCAATCCCTGTAGGTTATTAGTCCCCAGTTCTCCATTCCACCGAAAAGGAAATTAGGAATGGCGATCATATCTGAGAGAAAGTGAGAAGATCAACAGCTAGTTGGGGGACGGACTTCGCTCCAACTGAGTACAGTCCGTATATAATTGTTGCCAGTATTCCGTTAGTCCTTGAAACTTGAAAACTGCACCTGATTTACACACAGTATAAAATGGTAGTTTCCAGTAAATGTGTTTTGTCTTATCTATAGTTGTTTGATAAACCTTGTTTGTTATTTCACAGGGGGATATGTTGGTTTAAAATCATGTAACGACATGCTTTTTATTTTATTATCTTCACTCTTGTATGATTAGAATGTCATATAGTTTGATTGTTCGACGTCTCACCTGACTTTGGTAATGCATATTTTATCTCAAAGTAGTCTTCATAAAAAGTAAACAGTTTATCCGTGATTTTGGACGCATATTCCACTTGATCAATTTGTTCCAGAGGCGCGTACATTCTAACCTGGAGAATACAGAGAGAAAATTGCAAAACATTTCAACATAAGTTTTCTTAAACAAGTCACCTAACATATAAACAGGTCTTAATAGGAAGTTACTGAAACTAGAATGAGTTAATTTGCAAGTTCAGAACATTCCGATAAAAACATTTGTTACCGTTTACTTTAATATTAACAGACTAAACCCTGAAGGACTATTAGGCCGGCTAAACACTATACCACTTTTGTTTTCACATATTCAACGGTTTCAGGAAATTTGACAGCCTCTTGTACTTATCCTGATTTGCTGATTATCAATGTCAGGGATCTCTCAAATATCCTTATCTATCTAGGTCAGGTTGTGTTCTCGTTTAAGACCGATATTCTCCCTCGAAAATTTGAGAGCATATTCACAATAAACAACCAAATCCATTGTTACAATACAAGGCATGCAAACTCCTTTCGTCTACTATTGTGTAAAACAAATATCCGGCATTTCTTCGTATTCTATCGAGGTCCTAAATTTTTTAATTCTCTTTCACCTGAAATTTCTGGCTCTTCATCACTGGCATCTTTTAGGAAAAACTTAAAGCGTATATCATCGGTAACTACTACCTCTTTCATTAAATAAGGCTTGTCATTAACTACTTTATCTAAATTAGTCATCTGGTGTTTCTTGAGAGGGAACCTAAGTTTACATGCCCTGTGGTTTTTATTAGGTTCCCTCGCCATTTTGTTTTCTATCCTTTAATGTAATATATAAATTGTAGAGAGAAGGAAAACAGTTCCCACCACGTGTGGTCTGCGCAGTTTCCGGGTAGTTGCATGGAGGGACTGGTTGAATGACATCAGCCTACTAATTTTAAATAGTAGTCATACTAACACAAGAGCCACAGGAGCCGCAGCGTACCTTTTTTGCGTCTTTCGTCAGAGTGAATTCAGTATACTTAAAATCACACACGGCAAACGCTACCAGATAAGTGGACATGAGCACAGACTTCTCGAATTTATCGTATTTCCATCCATCCTTTTCGTCAGTTTGATAAATAGGCATATTGGAAATGGAAATCAAACCAGGGTCATGGACAAGGGTTACATTGAAGGTCGCCTTCATAGCGGGCTCATCAAAGCACGGAAAAGCTTTACGAGCGTCTGCTGGGGAGAACTGAGTTGCCGCCACAGGTCTACAGAAAGAGAAATGTGGAATCACTACCCGAAACTTAAAACTGTAAAAGACAGAATTTATTGCAGGTTTCTTTTTTCCTCACTTATTCGAACGAAATACACACGCAGCACTGATAGGTAATGGGGAAAAATTTTACTCAGTGCTTGTCCTTAAAAGAGATTTTTCAAGTTGGCCTTTCTAAAACCTCCCTAACCCCTCTTCCCACAAAAACACGCAAATCCTCAAAGTTGCTTGAAAGAAACAAAAAATGGGTGGTGGTGGCTTTATAAACGAATGTAGGCTTCTTGAGCTACGTAGAAAGTTCTCCTCTTGACTGTAAATCAAAGTGAAGTGGGGGTCAAAAATTTTAAGTTTTCAAGCGACTAGCTTGGGTAAATTGAAGATCGGCACATGCGCAAACCTAATCGCTCCAAAAAATAATGAACTGCCTACACAATTGTTCCGTCTTTTCTTGTGTAATTCATTCTGTAGAATCCTCCCAGCTCTTCTCTTAGTTCAGATTTAAACGCCATATTAATGACATATTCCCCTGGTTGAAGCCAGGTTTCCATCTGGATGACGTAGAACTGGTTCTTCTCAAACAGGAAATGATTCTTCACGGCTATTTCTGCTAAAGGAATTAATTAAGCTTTAATACACATTTGCCTTTAAATAATAGTTTCCTTTAGTTTGTCTTCTTAACAAGACTACCTCAATTCTATCAGTACCTTGTGAAATTGTAAAAGATAGACTAAAATACATGTAAAAATTCGAGCACAATACTCCGCTACCAGATCTAACTGGGATAGGAGATAATTAAAGATCATGGATGAGTAGAAACGCTACTTTTTAATTATATTATAATGTAGATAGGATTCTGTGCACGCTTTCCGTTAATTGGCTAAAAAGCTTAAAAAATTCCGAGAAATTTTCTCGGAATTTCGAATTCATTTTGAAGTCTTCGCAAATGGTTTACATCGTAAAATTAAGGAGACATTGTCAATACGGGATTTCAACCCACCCTCGAACGTCGGCAGCAAAAAACTGTGGCTTTATTAAAACCGCCCAGGTGTCACTACTTTGGGTTAATTATTGTCTAACTTTTTGCCGATACCTCGCTTTAAATTTAATTAATAAAGGTAATTCTTTCAATTTTGATAACCATTACTTCTAAAGATGTATGTTGTAGCATACGAAACGTCAAGCTAAATTCAAATTTTCTTCCAAAACCGGACGTTGTCCATATTTCATGTTTGTTACCTATCGCTAGTGTTGTGGCACCAAGCGCCATAGTAAGACCCCGATTGATAAATATCAATACAGTAGTGTTATTAGGCAGATCGAGAGTTTCATCGGAGCACAAGTCAAGTTCTAGCCCGAGTCAAGTTATTATTTTTTACACTCCAAGATAAATATTCATCGATATAAACGCCGAGAGATTTAGTGAATACGACTTGCTTTAGAACTGAAAGGAAAGGAGAGGAATCTATCGAAAGATCGTCATCCAGTACAAGTCTTTGTTTTAAGTGCGTAATAGCGTTACAAATAAAATTGAAGTTTACAACACCAGCCAACATCCGTCTATCATGACAAGGAGCGATCTAAAGAGGTAGTTCAGTAAATCGTTTATATAGAGTATAAACAGAGAGGATTTGATTTTTTTTTTTTATATATTTTTGAGTGGCAATTCCTGGTTTCCTTTGTCTAGATAAAATCTTCAACCAACTAGTCAGTTTTGTGAAAAATGATACCCTACTCTAGACCCAAAAGCTCTGATTTATATACCCTATCCTAGAGTAAACTACTTGAAAACCATACCCTTCACAGCGGCACATACCTATGTAGCCCATATATGGCAGTGCCTCCCCCCGGGGGGGGGGGGGGCCGATTGACCGAAAGGTAACACCTTGACTTATATAGTTGTTGGCGCTGCAACCAGCGCCAAGCGTGGGAAAAGACAAATTAGTAAGGCACCACTGGCTTAAGACCAGACCCTGGTAAAGCAGATACAAGGTGATCGCGGGATACGTTCCATCAGACTGAGTTATAAGAGACCTCGGCCTCGCACTTTCTATACCATATAGCTTACAAGGCATTGTGGAAAACATTAGACATATCTTTTTTAATTGATGTGAGGATATACAGTTTTTTGAACAAATATTCTCAGATCACCCTCATTATCCTCATTAGATCATTATCCTCGCTTAGCTAGAATGTTTTAGGAGTAAAGCCTGATGTTTCAAACGTGTTAAAATAGAGTTCATAAAATCTTTGTTTTTGTATTTGGCTTTTAGGACAAATGAAAACCACTGCATAATTTATCATACCTTACAATGTTATTACTCCGTACCTTATCTATTTTAAAAAGACTGTACTCACCACCGGAGGACTGATGAACATCTAATGACGTCACAGCTAACTTTTTGGTGTGTACCAATACATACTCCGTCGGTTCTTTCACCTCTATCAAGATACTCACGTGACCATTAAATAAAAACTTCTTTAAATCAACGAAGATAGTGAGGTCATAATGCTTTGGAGTGATATGTTTTGGCAGGCGAACATTCCACCAAACGCCAGTTCCAGGGGTAGACGGACCAGCAACTGTCGTTGGAACATTGATTTTCGGCTTTGACGTTCCTACAAATTTACGTCAAGTAAATATTGATTGCGAACACCAGAAGCTGATTCTCTTAGAAAATCGTTTATTTATGGCTGACCAGTTAATGTAATTTAAAGCTTACTCCACTTTGAGACACGCCTCACACAAGTTTAAAGTCAATTTTACCTTAATTAATAGACGCGAATGATCTCTTGCTGCTTATTGGATTTTTGCTGGATTTTTTTTAGTTCTAGCAAACTCAGCCTTTAAATAATTTTAAAAAAGATCCTAAACTATTATGCAAAGTAGGGGTAGGTATCAGTTTGTCTGCCGACCCTGATAGCCTTCAATTTCATGGTTTTGAAATACCATGCCACAGGAACGAAGTTTTTCTTAGTTAGATTTCGGTTCGTGACCCCCGCTTAACGAAATTGGAATATTCCTTCGATGTTCATGGTCTTAACGCCATTGAAGAGCCGCTGAGTCGTCGACCTGCTCAATAAATAACTTACTCGTTCCATAAACTCTTTAACGCCACTGACGAGTCACCGAACCGTGGAGCCACTTAAATGTACACCCTAATCGTTCTATAAACTCTTATACGCCACTGGCGAGCCACCGAACCATGGAGCCACTCAAATATACACCCTACTCAATTTATAAACTCTTAAACGCCACTGACGAGCTACCGAACCACGGAGCCACTCACATAGACACCCTATTCGTTCTATTAAACTCTTAAATGCCACTGGCAAGCCAGCGAACCACTTCAGTATAGCTGCTGCCTATGTGGCCCTGTATATTGCAGTTGCTACACTACCTCTTAGTTGTAATATGAATATAGATCTGCAAATTAACTTTCGACACTTCGCACCTTTCCAAAAATATCACTGATGCTAGGTGCCTATTTAGACAATGTTTTGCATGTACACTGATTTCAGCTCTCCTGTCTTATAGTCGCGTTGAATGCAACTGATTTTGCTAGTGTTATGTTCACCGCTGTTCATACTTTGCATACTAGAGAACAGGAAACACATATCCATCTAATTCTTTTAGCCTCTGTCTAGGTTCAGTGTTTCCAGTGTTACCAAGTTGGTAATGAATACTGTCCTCTGAAACCATCTATGACAAGTACTGATACAACAAAAGCAGCCGCAAAATGGCGACAAAGAGAACCAAGATAGCTAGTAATTAGTATTTGTTGAGCAATCTTAGCATAAATAATTATATTAAGGCGGTTGTTGCAGCAGGCGTCTGTTGTGATTATTTTTCATCTGTTCTTGGTAACTGTAACCTAAATGATATATGTAATTCGAAATACTGCAAGATACACGGAATTGTGTGTACTGGTTGTACAAGGCATGTGCACGTGCCTACTTAAATTCGACGCTAACAAGGAAAGCACACCCATAAATTAATTTTTTGTTACAAGTGTAAGAAGCAATATTCGCATAACGACTTTAATGTCGTTCAGTATCTTGGAACGTTTAAATAATAATCTTAAAAGAAATCTCGTTACTTGCCTCTGTTTCCTTCTTGTAAAGGGCATCTTTCTTTACCGAGCAGTGAGCCCAACACAATAACTAATATGATAAGAACTACAATCAACGCAACCACTGTTGCGATCACACCTCTACTAACGAACCTCCCCTGTGCAGCAGCATTTGTCCTGCAGTCAGGACCTTGCATTCTGAATGAGTCAGCTCTAAGAGGTTTCTCCTCTTGGCTTTTTGCATTCATCGCTAGTTTGCCTGGGCCTGCAGAACCAGCAACGAGCAAAATCAAGTTTTCAAACGACGCCAGCCGAGGCTTTGTGTTGCATTTAGCGCTATATTGTTACGTTTGAATGCAAATAGCCTCGAGTGAAATTCCAAGGAATCATTAGAATATCATTGGACTCGAGTCAGGAAACGAAGTACTACAGGTGTCGTCAAAGTTTTAAAAAAATAATTGGGCGAAAGTCAATAAACTGAACGAACATTCACTGACTTAATTAGAAGACAGCAGAGAGAATAGAGGCTTTCAACAAAAAACTGAGAACAAGAAAATACACCGGATCAATAAAGTTGGTTAATTGCTCCCTGCGAGTTATAATGGTTGGACACAATTTGCCGCTTTGTTTGTAAGAAAAAGCGCCATGAAAACAGATAGGCTATGAATGAAGCGAGCTTAAGAGAAGAAAGATCAGTATTATTTCCTCATTTTGGTAACTAAAAAGGTGAACTTCTCAGGCTTTGGAAGTATCTCAAAACTAATTCGATTGCCTGCGTAGAAATTATTGTATACCTAATACTTCCTTTGTCACTGAAATCTAATGAGCAGTTCTGATTCGCGGGTTTGTTTTCATTTTGTTTTTCATGTTTGACAACACGAAACAAATTCTGTACAGGAAGTGTGTGCGAACGGAGAATAGTTATCCATTCACTATTTCTTAGCAAGTGATACCAGCTTACATTACAAAGACACACAACATGACACACGAGTTTTCTCCGCTTTTTCTGTTTCTCTTCTCCCAGAGCGATCCCCACTATTTTTAGCCGGTCGGGGCCTATGAGGCAGAGTACTAAGGGCCGATTTACTCGGTACGACTTTGTTGCATGCGACAAGCTTACGACAGGCCTACGACAGGACTTAGGACCATTTACACGCGTACGACATTTTCACTTACAAAATTAAATATGCAAAACTGTTTGCACCGGGATTTTCGGAGGGAAAGTTGCAACAAACAGTAAACAAATATTTTAGCTGTCCTGCGCTTTGAAACCTTCCTAACGAGATGTTTTTCGCTTTAATCCGTTCAGTACTTTTAGAGAAACGACTTCATGTGAATCAGTCAAAGTCTAGTCAACAACAACTTCGTCCGCCATTTTGACGCAAGAAAAGCTCTCCTTGGTCCCCTACTCAGTAGAAATTTTTAACAAAATACGTTATTTTCCATCGATTTCGGTTATGATTGTCGCAGCGTTCTAAAACATGTTTTAAAATCCTACGATATTTTTTTGACGTACACAACAGTCGCAAGAGAGTTGTAGGTTTGATTTACACGAAACAATAGGCCCTTTGCACAATCCGGTCACATGGTACGGAATTAATTATGCTGGGACGCACGCTACACATGCAGTGGGACTTCCAAGACAAAGGAACTCTTATTGATGATAAATTGCGTCATAACATTGTCAAAGTTTAACGCGGAATTACAGCCACTTTGACAATGTTATGACGCAATTTATCATCAATAAGAGGACAGACGCATAAAAAACTGACGTCAATTTGTTTTTTTACAATAACAAGACCCCAAAATGGTCAAACGCCGGGAGTAAATGAGGGGAAAAGACGCCATAAACTTGCCGTAAACAAAGATAAGTGAATTTTATTCAAAATGACGCAAACATTGTCAGTAGCTTTTCTCGCATTTTGATTGGCTACTTAATAAAAAAGTCCATAAAATTTCATTGGTTAAAAAGTTGACAGTTTGACCGCTGAAAATTGAACTTCAAAGCTTACATAAATTAAAATTTTATCCGTCTTTACTCTTATTGATGATAAAAATGAGCCGATCAGCGCGCGAGAAATTAGACAGTTATTGTAAAAAATAAAATTCTCGATCGTCATTGGTCCTCCGCGCACCTATTTGTCAGGAATGCTTTTTTGAGAATTTTAGACAACGATTGTGTGAAATTTGGTAGAATTTTAGAGCAATATTAGCATCCAGGTGGTAATTAGAAGCTAATTGGTAGCTAACTTATTACTCGATTCGCGCAAAGGTATTCACTTGAAGAACTTGTGATCCTTTGTTATTATGCTAATTTGTAGAGACTGTACAGAAGTCAAATCTTCGCATTATTTATTTACTTTGCCTTGAGAATGGTGTCACGATGACGCCGAAACGTCACAGTGATGTCAGTAGTTTCCACTCAAATTATGCCAACCGTGTTGGAAGCAAATACCGTAAATCCTCGAATTAGCGCCTACCCTCAAACAAGCGCCCCCTTCGAATAAGTGCCCCTCCTATCTGCCAAATTTAAAATAAGCGCCCCTCTCCCCTCTCCCTGTCTTATGGAAGAGTACTGAGACAACAGAGGATCTGTAGTATTGGTCGTGTTTAATCACAAGTAAGTGATTATCGACTTCTTCAAGCACTGCACATTGACAATCGCAATGGATGGTAGCGAAGATCCGCTAATTTATTGCCTAAAGCCCAGCTAACCTCTTGCAGGAAGCCTGGACCAGCTAAAGAAGTTATATTACGTAGTTCTTCAAGAGAGACGGGCTTCCAAGGGACTGACACATACATATATTACAAAAAAAAATCCACCATATCTGACCACGATTCGGGAAAAATTAAAAAAGCGCCCCCTCGATTAAGCACCTCCCTGGAATAAGCGGCCCCTGTCTTCTCCTAAATTTGATATAAGCGCCCCGGGCGCTAATTCGAGGATTTACGGTATGGCTGATCCCAGTGAGGTGAGTGCAGTCAGCCATTTACAAGCTCGCAATCAGAAACAAGGGATAATTTTAGAGATTTTTCCGAGAATTTTAGAGTTTTTTTAGGAACACTCCGGAAAGAATTTTAGACCATTTTTCGGGGATACATTGCCCAAGGGTGTACAATTACAGTTATCCAATAACATCTTCTTGTAGCTGAACACCTGCAATTGGATACCTACGCCATTCGCGCGTCAATTACGTGAGCCTTAATGTCTTCCTTCTTTCCTTTATTATTCAGGAAGTAACTGCTCGAGGTAATTTTAATATCGGACGAGCGCCCAGCGCGGGGTCGATTTGAAATTACGGCCACGATTACTACTCTGTGTAGCCTGCGAACGCAGACGTATTTCCGGCTGTCGCTTGTCTCCGCCGAATAATAACGTCTGCGAAGTTGAGCCAGGAAACGATTTCTGTGACGTAGGAATTTTAAGCCAATCACAGTTTAGTTCAAGTAACCCCAGAACTACTGCGCGAGGTATTAGAGACCTTAAGCAAACACTTGAGGCGGTTAGGTGGAGGCGGCGATGGCCGCGCGGGAGTTGGGTTGAGACCGCCTCCTCTTGGCGCGAAATTAGAATATTAAGCTTTCGTAGAAGCGGCGGCGAGCAACGGCTGTTTTGCTTTCGTTTTCAGTTGTCCAATTTGACTTTGTTCGTGGATTTTACGAGCATAATGGCAACTTTTCGAGAAGTCCGAGACCTTCTAGCTGTTGCATGCTTTGAGGACATCATAGACGAGGATGAATTTCTGTTGCTGAGGGATCTACACACGTCGAAAAATCTTTACTTTCCTTACGAAGACTGAATCAGCCTTTTCTTTACTAGTGCAACCAAGGTCACTGGCCTCTGCCTCCTCCCATTTTTCTGATATTTCTTCCATCAGAATATCCATCTCGCTATCTTCGATGTCAACTCCACTCAGTTTCGCTTGACTGTGATGTTATCGTTTCGCCTTGAATTTGTCCAGTAGTAGTTTGAAATGTTCCTGTACGTTTTTCCGCTTCACCTGAAACTTCACGGAGGTTTCGTCATTCAGACGATCCGTGATGGCATTCCATACTTTTCCTCGATCTACAGTCCTTGGTTTGAAGATCCATGGTTCTGAAGTTCTGACTTCTTTCGCTAGGATCAAATCATGTGCTTCTGTCCACTCCATGATCGAGCTAGATGAGAGAAAACAAAAGCTTATTAAAAACAGGTCCTGTCTAACGATTCACCTTTCGGAAATATTCCAAAGTTATAGAGACAAATTGGAAGAACAAAATAGCATTTTGTACCAGCAAGTACTTGCAATCTAAAGTTTTAAAGTCTACAAGACGTGAACATCACTCGGAACAATGTAAATCCAGGAAACTCACCCATTTCTTTTGCTTTTCTCTCCTTCGCTTGCCATCTTTCTTCTTCACTCACACCTCCAATGTGAAGTGAGATTTTCGCTGTAAAGCAAACGAAATATCAAATATTTGCAAAAAAAAATACAAAGAGACGTGTCAAAAAACATTTTTTAACTTTATAAAAGAGTTTCTGTGTATTTTAGGTGCTACAAATGGGAAAATAAAGCGACCGTCTCTCGAGGCGGCCAAACCTACCTTTCTCGCCGCCGCCACTGTTGGAAGACGCGGGCAACACTCAACGTGATTATGCTAATTAGCTCGAGAGCGGGAAATTTTACTTCCGGTTGGCGTCCACCTTGCCGCCTCCAGTGTTTGCTTAAGGTCTCTATTCGCTGCGAGGAGCACTCGAGTTTTATTGTATCATGGAATCTGATTGGCCAAAGAGAAACAAAAGTCATTACGTCACAGAAATCGTTTCCTGGCTCAACTTCGCAGACGTTATTTTTCGGCGGAGACAAGCGACAGCCGGAAATACGTTTGCGTTCGCAGGCTATACTCTGTGCGACGTGAGGTCCAATAAGTTTCTGAAGTTTTACCACAACTCATAGGCCCTCGACAGAAACGCTATATTGTCTATATTTAAATTGAGAGCGAATAATATAATTGTGAAACAGTATGGTTTGCCCTTACTTACCGAAGTGAAAGCTGTAACAGCAAGCAAACCGAAGCCGCGCCACGCGGAGGACACAACTGCAACGCTACACAACGCTCCATCTGTAGTCGCCCGAGAAACTCTGAGCAATCTGGTATCGAATTGATCTGCAAAATGGCGGTGGGAACAAATTGTTTGTAAAGCGTGTTTGAATATTCTTCACCGGAGAGCCCGTTTATGAAAGATTTCAGTGATTTCTTAGGGCATTCAAAGGATTGAAAGGTAGCACTCAATTCACGTGAAATTAGAAATTACTGGGAACAGTGCGCCTACAAATAGACAACTTTGATGTTTGAATTTTGTCAAATGTGCCATTTGTCTTGTAGTCTCTCGTTGTAGAAGAATGATGATCTAAGTTGTGTCTTTTGTAGTGGATCTTCCGCGGTTTTCAGCTTTTCAAGGATGCTTTAATCGTTACGAATGTTACGAACAAATTTATCGTAATATTTTAGCTAGGTTGAAATCACTTATCGTTTGCAAAGCCACCTATGATTATTTTTGTTGCAAAGTGTAGTAGATTTTGTTCAATTATTGTGATTACTCCACTTTGTAACCATCGTTCATTATTATTACTTTCAGTTGAAAATCTCGTGGCTTAAACATTTGTTGACTTTCAATTTGTGATGAACTGATCTGGAGATCTTGAAGATGAGTTCGTCCGCAGCAAAGGTATAGTTTAATTGCGTTTCATATATCTGGCGATTTTTACTTTTAATTTATTGAGCAATAGTTGAATTGTTGTTTATACATGTACTACCCCAGCTCCATTTTCCTCTTGTCACAGAGACTACAAATGTAAATGAATATTGTCACCATTTTGAACATTGATATTTAGGTAGCGGAGATTTTCACTGCTGCAGGAGAAGCTTTTTCTCATTTAGGAGAGCTAACAATGCAGCTTCATCCATTAAATAATGAGACTGGTATACTGTCTCCATCAGCAACAACAATGAGGTATGTAATCTGAAGACCACTCATCCCCCTTCTCCCTGGGCATTGTACAGGTCTCAGCAGTGGAGCAAATGACAATAATGCAAATGTCAGCCATGTGGGTCAAAAATTTATTTCATGATTGATGATAAAAGCAACAATTGTTCCAAATAAATGGATCTCGGTTAATACCTGTAGACATATTATTGTCATGATTTGTGGAAGCAAAATTAGGCTTGATTTCCACCGCTCTCTCGAACCTGTCCACAATCCTCTCTGAGAAGAGACAGCTGGATGCGTGAGCAGCAAACCAAATCTGAATTCATATTTTAATTCATGCAGGGCTCCTGGTCGGCGGAAGTGTAAATTATCTGATTTTGATGTGAACAGGCCCACATGACACCAACATGTACAGCTCAAAATATTTGTACAATTGCTGGTCTCTTTTTTGCAAAAAATATTGGTCTTAAACCTATTTTGTTTCACATAATGCCACAGAAGGGCATTATATGCTGTGTTCTAGGAAAAAGTATTTCAAGATTTTAAGTAGAGCAGAGCCATTCAACTGGTGAAGCAAACGTCATGTCAAAGGTCACATGTAGGTCTGCATGGTTTCCTCTGTGAAGTTGATGCCCGATAATTTGCCATGTTCTGTATGTTTTTAAAAATTTATTTTTGTCAGGCCTTGCTAGAGACTAATGTGGCTTTCCTTCGCAAGACTATACATTAATTTGACTTTTGTTTGTTATCTGACATTCTGGCACCACATGATTCAAATTTTTCCTACTATGTAGGCCAAATAAGGAAAACCTTGGTTTTCCAAGCAGCATCTTTTGGAGTGAATCCTTCGAAGGTGGATTTCGACGCAATGCGAACTTAAACGGTTACTTTTAGCAGCTTCGACCGGTGGTTTTTTCTTAAATAGAAGTTTTTATTTTTGAAAGAAGTAGAGAAATAGACCGGAAAAAAAAATCGACCGACCTAGTATCAAACCGTTGTCACTGCAAAACAAACTCAAATCCAGCCCATTTAGCACCTTACACTGTATTCACTTGCACTAACGAAGCAACGTAATTATATGAATAATAACAGTTGTATTGGTTCAAACAACTAGTAGCAAATGCCAAGCTTCGGTGATTTCATTGTTTAGCAAAACAAAAGGTTTCTTTTGTTTTTCGTTCAACAAAAGATCTCCAAAAGATCTCCAAAAATACCCTTGGAAAACTGAGTTTTTTGCATATGTTATTTCTCGAAAGCAAAGTGCAAATCAACAAAAACAATTATGGAACAATACTTTTCATGTCAGAACAAGTCAGTCTGCCAAAAATTAGCTTGATCCTGAAAAAATTAATATCAGCCCAAAAAGCTATATATGCCCTTTTTGCACAACAACCTTCAATTACGGTTTTTTGACTGTAAAAAACTTGAAGTTATTGAAAAACAATGATGGCCATGCACACAACTGTACAAAATAATTAATGTAATTTCAAGTGACAATTCAGTTTGAGCAATCTTTACAAGGTGCGAAGTTTGATAGTACATGACTTGCATGTTGAGAAATAATAAGAAACCATAAATAATATGAGGTACATGTAAATTTCAAATTCCACGGGGACACCAACAACCTAGGTTTACTGTGTCCCTGGAGGTTCATTTTCTTCTCTTCCGTCCCAGTAACATTTGAGCCTGCAAATCATCGTTGGTATTGATGCCTTTCATTACAAGTTAATATAGAGTTCAAATACTTGGGTTTCTTTTAGCAAGTAATAAAATTTTTTTTTTTTCTTATTTCTAGCAACAGTGGAAAGTGGGGAGATGAGGAAATTGAAATGTTAAGGGGTGCAGTGAAGAGATTTGGAGATGATTTAAAGAAAATCAGCGGACAAATCAAGACAAAATCTGTGTACGGATTTGTGTGGTTTGTTTGTTCATTGGTTATAAAGTTTCGGGCCAGTTTGTTCTTTAAATCAGTTATTCAATCTTGATATAATTACTACATGTATTTATTATGTTTTAATAACACTAGAAAAATATAGACTGGTTTAATAAATATACATAGAACAAGAAGTAATTTTTAAGTACAACACAGTGAATTGTCCATTTTGTTTCCAAAATTTTTATAATCCATGGTGTGCAAGTTCTACATGCAAATGATACAGATTGTACAGGTATAGTATATAATTTATTTAGTCAAGATGTATTTCATTTTGGAACTAAGGGAATATATTCACTCTGCATCTG